>NC_092574.1:4208712-4515462 GCF_037975245.1 Apostichopus japonicus | reverse complement strand
ATTTGTTGATATCATCAAATAATTGCTGATATCAACAAATAATTGCTGATATCAACAAATATTTGCAGATATCAGCAATTATTTGGTGATATCAGCAAATGAATTGGTGATATCAGCAAATCATTTGATGATATCAGCAAATCATTTGATGATATCAACAATTATTTGCTGATATCATCAAATAATTGGTGATATCAGCAAATCATTTGATGATATCAACAATTCCAACATATCACTTATTCATTTGCTGATATCAACAAATCAATTGGTGATATCAGTAATTGATTTAATGATATCAGCAAATGAACCGTACATATCACTAATGCATGCTTTTGTTGATATCACCAATTCATTTGTTGATATCACCAATTCATTTGATGATATCAACAAATCATTTGCTGATATCAGTAATTCAACCGTGACGATGATATCAGTAATTCAACCGTGGCAGCCCGTCTTACAAGCATGCGCACACGATGCCAGTGTACTGTGCAGTACATGCAAATGACAGAGACGAGACAACAGGGTACGGGTAGTGTTACTTTCACCTTGGCGATTGCGGTAAACTTGATGAAGCACAGATCGTTATTGACAGAAGTTCTCGGATTTTGGGCGAAGTAGAGAGGCTCTTAACTGGCAATGAGAATGCTTCTGAAGCGAAAGAACGTCTTCTCCAAGCAAAGAGAAATTTAGAACGGATTAACGCGAGCATCGATGAGCACAGGTTCAATTCAATAGCAGCTGTGCACGATCAGCTCCTTTCCATCGCAGACGCACAGGCACAGCCAGACGGAACGGAACGTTGCAGCCATGAGCGGCGATCATGGGGGGGGGGGACATATTTTAGGTGGGGGATATAGTATCTAATATCCCCCCCCCTAATATTTGTTGGCATAGTGTTTTTGTGTGGCTATAAATAGAAAATAATGCATGAGATTATTTATCCAAATCCTATTTGGCGGTGGCTAAAACTTTATCCAACACATGCGCTATGAGGTAAATGACTCTTCGTCGTCGTTTCTGTGACCGTATAGCATGTTGTCACTCATGATTATTATCATAATGTCTGTACATCTCTCGTGTATGAGTGTAAGTACGTACAATCATATATATGATCCACATCGATATGGGTTCACTGGGTTTCCATTTGGCATGTTTCCTACAAGATTTCTAACCGCAGGCACGTAGCCAAGTAGGGGGGGGGGGTGGGGCGAAGATATTTTTTGTCTTTTTTAACGATATCGAAGTTTTATATTTATAATATTTGTACACAATAAATTAACTGTGTCTGAATTTTCGAAAATTCCCTGACCAACATTCTTCATCATACTTCCCTCTACTCGTGCCATTTTGACCGGTCTGTTAGGGGTTGAAGGTTTTTTTTCTATATTGGTTGACCATAGATGAAATTTTGTGCAACATTTATGGATATGTTTTGAAGTGAATTTATAATTCAAATTCTGAACAAATAATGGGCTTCAAACCTTGAAAAGTGGGGCTGACGGGTATTGTATAGGCCGTTACGTAGTACTACCTTCCAAAGCAATGATCCACAGGAGAAGCGATGAGGTCGAACATGATGTGTGACTGGTGACAATCTTGAAAAAGGTTATGGATGGAAAAAAAAAACTATTGGGAAAACTTGATTCTCAGGCCAAAGTGTACAACTTGTTGATGATTTTCAAGCCCGAGAAGTGCCATTTCCTGTGATCTGGGGGGCTATAAAAACCAGAAATTTTCTGTGGCGCTCCCCTTAGATAGTAATTCGATCGCGCCCCCGGGTTAGAAAATCCTGGATACACGCCTGTATTTATATATATATACATATATATATATATATATATATATATATATATATATATATATATATATATATGTATGTATGTATATTTATATATATATATATGTTATATGTATGTATATATATATATATATACAAAATAACGAAGTGCGCGAACAATTTTAATTTGGGGGTGGGGGAATTGTTACGCGTCTGCACCCAAGTTAAAGTCCCCCCACAACAATATTTGAAACAAATCGCCGCCACTGGTTGCAGCCACCATCGGGGAGCCAGTCTAATGGACACAGTTCCCAGCCTGTTTCTGTCGCCCGCCGACCAGGGTATACTTTTTACATTTTGGTATTTCATATTGAGCTACTTAACCACCCCGATATTATTTTTCATAGGTTTATAGGCCTGGCCTACTCGGTGCTTGCCCAATGTTTGTCTTCCCTGTCACAAGTGCATGAGTAGCCACGGTACCTCTCCCAGTGGCAGTAGTGGTACTGTGTAACTTAGTCCCCTTTCCCCTCCCGTTGATCGCTATAACCAAGGCTGAAATTAACCGCGCACCAGGCGCCTTTCTGTGCCCGCTACCAGTCAAACAGCGCCCTTAAGACCCAAAAAGAATGCCTGTTGATGGCGCTCGTTTCTAATTCCTTTTTGTAGACGTTGGTTCGATACGCTTGAATTACTGATATCAGCAAATGAATTGGTGATATCAGCAAATGAATTGTTGATATCAGCAATTCCAACATATCGCCAATTCAATTGCTGATATCAGCAAATCTTTTAATGATATCACCAAATCATTTCATGATATCAGCAATCCGGTTCCTCATATCACTAATTAATTAGTGATATGTCGGAATTGTTGATATCAGCAAATGATTTGCTGATATCATCAATTCAATTGCTGATATCACCAATTCATTTGCTGATATCAGCAAATATTTGTTGATATCAGCTATTATTTATTGATATCAGCAATTATTTGGTGATATCAGCAAATGAATTGGTGATATCAGCAAATGAATTGGTGATATCAGCAAATGAATTGCTGATATCAACAATTATTTGGTGATATCAGCAAATAATTGTTGATATCAGCAATTATTTGATGATATCATCAAATGATTTGATGATATCAACAATTATTTGCTGATATCACCAAATATTTGATGATATCATCAAATATGGAATAAAAAGTAAAACGGCTTGCCATACGGCCGACTGCCACCACGTCACGAGTACAAGCCATGTGATCACCATGTACCTCTTAGTAATGTATAGTGTTGAACACCTCTTTCCACTTGAGGAAGTATGACTGCACTATGCAATGTATACAATTGGAACACTTACCGATCACGATGCGCGTGAATCATCTGTGTGTGACGTCAGCTTCCTCGCGTTTGTTATGTTTGTCTTGCCAACTCAATTTCACGTGGTCTATTTCAAAGGCAACAGTCACCTTTATATCTAGCCTTCTTTTCAGGTCTTGTGAGTTATAATAGGCCTCGAATCATGCGAGGGGGGTAATCGAGTGGGCGGTGGGGGGTATTACAAATGGTAGGTATTTGGGAGGGGTGGGCAGGGACAGGAAAGGGAGGGATTAATTAATCGATACACTAACTCGCGGATCATGGACAGTTCAAAGTGAACTCAATTTCGCGTTCTTATTTAGGTATGGGTGTTAGAAATCAGTTTAAGTTATGAAATAATCGCTTACCTTCCTAAACAAACCCTACCTCCCCATCCTGTTATCCGATAGTTTGCTAAAATACAACACCATAGTTTATTATTTCATAATGAAATCAGATGGCATATAGGTAACAAATTTGTCAATATCGATTTGGAAATATTGGTAAATCATGCATTGACTATTCTAGTCTAATCAAGTACAAGTAGTAACTTTTCACGTACAAAGTTTGTACATAACCGATAGTTAATATCTAGACCGGACGGAAACTGTAAATAAGATATGATGAAAATAAAAGAAAAGATAAATAAGTAAGAACATAACATTTCAAATTTTGTTTCCTTTTATATTCTCTCAAGTGTCAAAGTAAACACTTTAGACTTGAGCTCTTTCATAAAATATCTGGTAGGCTATATATAAATATTGTATAACAAAATGAATACAAATAATCGCTCACGACGTGTACCAAGTTCGTCTTCAATAAAAGAAATCAATTCTGGTTGAAATATATATATATATATCTCTTCCCAAGTAATTAGTTCTCTGTATGACGCTAATTGGTAGCACAAATTGCACAGTACTTAAGATGAATTCAGATAAAACAATTTCCGGTGGTATTTCATAATATCAGAGTTCGTTATCACTGTTCCAACCATCCCACTTCAGATCAAAGTTCAAGCAAATTTGCGATTCTGGGACTCGTACCAGTTGGTGTTCAACGGATGATTTCATGGATTGCACGTGGTTGTAACCTGTAAGCCAACTAACTCGTGCCCATCTATAGCAAGTCGTATTGTAGAATCCATATTCAGCAGAGTTATCGTATATTAAATGACGCAAAGCTGGCAGCCCTGGGAAAGACAGCAGACATTAATTTTCAGCTAAACGTTTACAGGCAAGCTCAAGGTTTTTGTCGTCAGCCAGGTTCACAGAGAGAAAGATCCAATTTAAAGTTGGTTCGGCTATCAGTTTATCTAACATTTTGTGATTTATGTCAGATTCTACTGATTGAAAGTTTGAAGAGTTTGGCAGCAGAATTTTTGTGATCACATTGTCCCTAAAACCTGTAACAATATTGCACACTCCCGGCTCGTACATTGCACTACGACCGTCCCGACTGGCATTCACACAGCATCCCACTGAATGTTATAATTATAATGGATCAATGTTATTATAATGATCGGCCTCCTCTGGACATTTCCGACAAACAATCCTTAAGAGATGATCTCCTTCGAGAAGTAGAGTTGATTCTGTTTTCAATGTCCATTTCACTGTCATATTCTTCCTCCTCTTCACTGATCTGTTCCAACATCGGAGCTTCCACGACCCTCCTACGTGGGGTCAGTGGTCTCTTCCTCCTATTATTATTATCTTGGAAAACGTTTTCACAACTTTGCAGGACGGTTCTTTCCTCTTTGTCCTCGATCTCTTCGCTAACCTCCTCTAAAGATGGAAGTCTGTTGTTAATGTTTCTTCGGGCTTTCTTACAGTTGCCGCCCTTTTTTGTACAAGACTGAGCGACTTGTTGAAATGTGTTCAGCCACGAGTCCCTCTCCTCACTACTGTTTGCAGAAAATCTAAGAAATCTGCCACCCTCCATAGCGTTCTTGATCATGACAGTAAACTCCCTCTCACCGTTGGCCTCGACGGAGAAGTTCCTCAGTTGAATTAGCCCGCAATGTTTCGGGCATATGAACTTGTCTGGAAAGACCACCGCAAATGCACACGGAACAGCAGCATACAGTTTCAGGACAATTTGCTGACTCTGTTCTGTTTGATTTCTGGACAGACAGAGTTTCAGCTTCCCGCTTTTGGCCTCCATACCGCTTTGGAAAGAAGATGTCTTCTCGAATTTAACTGTACTCTCTTCAGAATCGACTGCAAACCTGATGGGATTGTTGATCAGCTCAGCTCCCAGCACCATTTCTGTAGATGGCTTGTTCCTTCAGTTAATACTCGTTGCTAAATATAAAATAATCTATAAGCAACGGATTTGATGCAGGTGACAAAAGAAACGGCAATTGTTAAAATGTAAATTCAAGCGAAGTCAAAACCGATGAAAACGGTACTAGTAATATTGAATATTGTTGCTTCGTTTGGTTGCTAGCGGTTGATGTGTCTAGCAGTGTTCTAACCAATTACACTGTGCAATCGCTTTATATACTCGACTCTGCTGTCTGTTTACAAATTTCCACGAATATTATTGACCCTAGCCGTCTAGCTGTGTCATATAAGCAATGATAACAGTCGCGTGCATCACGAGGCCCTGCCTGTAAAACTAAAAGAGATTCTATTGGATGAGTCACCGAGCAGGGAAAATAAACATGAATATTTATTACCTTGTCTTACAGCTGATTGGCTGCCGTGTATCATGGCAATGAGTACACGCTTTGCTATGCTACCTAGATCGATTACGAGAAACGGAGTTGAAGCATGCAGTCACCTAGACCTGGGTATTTAGGGGGATTTTGTATTTGAAAGCTATATACATAAGACTCCGGCGAAGTTTGCTGTATTACGAAAGGAGTTGAAATATAGGTTACAGAAATTGAAAGATTCAAGAGCATGTTGGGGGGAATTCAGGCTTCGAACAGCTATGATAAAGTTGTTAAAATAGTTAATGTTTACCATTTCACCGATTAGTAGTGACAAAACTAGTCGCATAAACCACATGAATCGGGAGTCCCTCAAGAATCCGACGCTGTAACTCGCGTCATTAGTCACAGTGAGTCAGTTATTCATTTTGAATAAAGGCATTATGAATCGCTAACTCAAACATGCAGACGACACCCTTTATCAATGCTGAAACATTACTTGTATATGCACAACCAAATGGATTTACCAATGCCTTTATTTGGGGTGTATTCATTTGTAAGGGCGTTGCTGGGCTTTTATTAATCACCCTGATGGTAAATATAACTTTGCGTGTATAAAACAACAAAATCGATGATTTCCTATATACTTTAGAGGCGTAAGGCGGTGAACTAATCAAACTTTCACATATTTTTCCACCAAAGTACAGATTATGAAGGACAAACGATACCACACCCTGTGCCTGAAGACCGAGGCTTGCCTGTCCGGGATAAGGTCCATGTTATGGGGACACAAACCCAGCAGTAAGCTTTGGCTTATATTACAGATGTCTATTCATGTGAAGAACAACTTTCACAAAACAGCTAAGCGTTTCGTTTGGGAGAGCTATACTCATTTTTAAAAGTCATGTCCGGGAGCTGTCAGCTGTTTGGTAACTTATATGTCATATCGTTGTGCCATTACGATGTGGAAACCATTTGCTTTCTCTTTATTTCATTTTCATATTTGTTAAGGTAGAATGTTAAAAGTGTTGAGAAGACTGATACCAATTTCATCATTAAGAAATGTTCAAGGCATCACAATATTAGATACAGTATTTGCAAGACCCATCTAAAAAATGAATACGACACAGCAACTATATGCAACCACTGGTCAATTTGTTTATATCCCGTTTCCTTGACCTACCGCCCCTCCCCCCTCACTATATGTAATACCACATATCTCCCATTCACGCCCTCCCCCCCCCCCCCCCTCATTACATGTAATACCATCTCTCATTCACGGTCTCCCCGTTATCTTCATGTCTACCGTACCCGCACATGACTCATAGCGGATCCTGCGCCCGGTTGATAGAAACATAATAAGCGTCAAGTAGGTAAGCACCATTACTTATTGAGTCACGATCACCTCCCAGATGTAAAATTAATGTTGACAATGATGACTACATCGAATAGCGGCTGTAACTTCACCATAACAATGAACCGCATAATTTATTACCAGTAATTACATCATCATCATCATCATCATTTAGACCTGAGAATATTACTGGATACGAGATGGATTGATATCGGCGATGGTGACTCATCTAGGCGATTCCTTGAAGCTGGTGTGTATCCTCCAAGTTCAACGCATGAATCATGTAGCACGCATCACCAAGACAGTCGTCATGGTTGAGAAGAAAGAGAGGGCAGGGCGGTGACACTGCAGGCACAAAGAGAGAGCAGCAGATATCTAAATATACGACTATGACAAAGACGTATCGATCCCTTTATTCATAATAAAAACACGTAATATCGATAAGGTCACCTTGTTTATAGATTTGCTTCTTTATGTAGACCATATATTGATCAGCATCATGTATTAATAGGGAAGATTATAAAGGCTATATATATAGGCAAGAATCGTTATAATAATGATATAGGCAAGGAGATGACGCTAAAGTCAATTAAAGATCTATTGTACACTGTTACACCATGGTCAACGTCATAGCAATGACATAAATATATGGTAGAAATGATCAATAGCGGAAGTGCTCATAGGAGAGAATAATGGGACATGTCACTAACTGCACCATTAATGAACTAGTGAGCTCAATGACTAACATGCATTACGATGGTTAAATTAATTGGATTATATCTAACTTGAATTATAAACAGAGTGACGTGTGTATTATATGAATCATTAAACCAAAAGTGAACCTAATCATTCATCTTTCCTCATTTGGCAAGTTACTAGCTATTGTTGATACTTTAATTGATATACTCTCGATTATTGCGGTGATGTTATGAAGGGGTTGACGTTGCGTTTCATCGTTAAGTCGGTATACAGGATGTCACTATACCTGTCTGTACTTCACACACGGAAGGGTCGTCGGTGAAAGGATGTCATCACATACACTGCAGTGATTAATTCAGGGTTCTCTCCTGCAGCCTGATATATATATATATATATATATATATATATATATTATATATATATATACATATATAAATATATATATATATTATATAGGCCTATATATATACATATATAAATATATATATATATATATATAATATATATATATATGTATATGTATATATATATATATATATATATATATATATATAGTACTGAGCAGATCAATGTAGCTAGGATGTCGCTTCCTTCTCTCATAATACTGAGTGTTAGCTATAGGCATATTATTTGCACACTCGCCAAAGGTCTCAGAGAGAGACTTTTTCATACCATTATTTATGATAAGCATGAACACGATGGTTGGCTGAGCAGTCAAAGGGAAACCCCCTCAGACAAACCGAGTTATCATCTCCGACATCATTAAAGCCCTCCTTCACCCACACTAAAGGAACTTGAAGCAAATGTATAAATAATTAATTAAACTTCTAAGACAATAATCACTACTTTGAAATGCGCGAAGTGAAATTGAGACTGAGATATAGAACTGAGTGACCCCACTTTTATCCATGCCGGGTTAAATCAATCGAAACGACCACATGTTTGCGTAGGTCTGTGTCAGTATAGGCTTAATATGAATTCCTGAAATAGGCTAAGGAAATCATTCACGAAAGAAGAAAATTCCCACCCACAGTTGCTCAAACATATATTTATTATTTTTTTTTACAAATATAAAAAATTAAGTTGGCCTACGCATTAGCCTATACGCAGCTATAGCGAGATAAACACTATATTACATGTGTCACCGCGTTTGAATTTCAGTTTGAATAATACACATTAAACACTAAATGCAATACCTTAAGTTAATAAAAACTGTAGTGCCACCTGTATACCGTTACACCCCCCCCCCCCCCCAACTTAAGCATGTATATGTGAAAGTTTTTCAAACATCGTTAACAACATTCAGAATTAGCGATAGAAAATGTCTCAGTTTATAAATTATGTTATTAAATCAACAGGATAATATCGAAGTGAAAAATTTGAAATATTATAGTAGTATACTTTCCTATTAAATAAACCTTTCCGATTCTTCGTCAATTTTCCCATACCTACCGGGTATTTCTCAAAATGAGATTCACAATGGATCACACTATAAGCAGGACGCCCACCTAGGCTTTCCAGCAAATGAAACGGATTATTCAGCGAGCAAATCATGGATTCGATTCAATCCTTCAGATTCTGGTCAACCGGACACTGTTCAGAAATACAGTATTACTGAACTCTTAAACGTAAAATTGGAATTCAGTTTATTTTTTCGTTTTATTGTCTCGAATTTGCCTTCATTTTTTGAAATGAAACTTGACTTTACAAGTCAATAACTTATCCATTGTTATAAAGCAATATAGTATAGAAAAAAAAATTGACTCAACTCAAAATGTAAATCAGCATGTAAAGAGGAAATTGTTTCTTTTTATTGAGCTTATAATTTATATATTTATCGAAGACTTAGCAAAATTGTATACGAAAAAAAAAGTTGATAACTTTTGTTTTTATGAAAAGTTGTCAACGATATAGCTTCTTCGTATTTTAGAAGAAAAAAACTCATTGTTATGAAATTTTTTTGACCTTTCACTTTCTGGAACACATTCAACTTTTGCACTCTCTGCTCAAACAGCTCTTCCGATATTTCCGTTCGACTTTTAGCTTACGTCATGCATTACTCAAACTCGGGAAGTTGATAACAACTCCCTGCTTATAAAGCGTATCAATTAATAATTGCCCTTCATTTGTTGATATACAATAAAGTTCTTAACTGTGAGGAGATGCCATGTCTGTTGCATGCCCGCGATTCCCAGCGAAGGGTTCAAGTTGAGGACAGCTATAGTACAACCGCTGGTAGGTGTTCCAGGGTCCTTCAAATGGATAGGTCAACCCGGTCAGTGTAGATGGGTTCCCCGAATAACAAGACCCTGGTAATATAATCAGTGGAAATCAAACTCTGAGATCAGAAAATAATAAAACAAGACCGCAGTCCAAATGTAAAAGTATATTTGACGGGATGTGCCTCACCAACCACACAAACAACATAACTTCAGTAGCTTTTAAGTTCCATTGCCATTTTTATTTCATTTCTGAATTCTTTGTGAAGCAAAATTACAATAAGACTGTAGGTCGTTAGGTTAGACAGTCAATGGTCAATGTTCCAAATATTGAGAACCAAGAAAAGGTTCAATTTGGAAATTTTCCAGTTTAAACCTGTTTATTGATTGCACTGAACAGCCAGTGTGAACAGGGAGCTTTTAGGTATCACAATTAGATTAGCGCACCCCCGCCTAAGATAGATTAGCGCACCCCCGCCTAAGAGGTTAACCGTCAGGAATAGCCCTAAAGTGACCTACTTGTATTGATTTTTTTGGAGGGGGGAGGGGGAGGGGGAGCGGGAGGGGAGGGGATCTTCTGAGGCATCATTCTTTTTATGCTGGAGAGGACGAAAAACATCTGGAGGATTGAAGGTTATTTAGTGCATTTTAGAAACTCTTGGTTGAAACAAGAAGATTCCGCAGAGAGAATTAGCAGATGGGCTGGATAGCACTTCGCTAAACTTTGAGCTCTTCCAGCTCAAATTCTAATCGGTCATGGTGGCAAAAGTTGAATGTGCTGTGATAGCCCAATTTATCATATGGTGGGTAGGATATGTCAGATGAAAAACTTCTATCTATGCTATAGTGGCCTTGGAAAGTGACGAATTTAGTGCATGTGTAAGTCAATCGGAGCAATTAATTGAGGTGTGATGAATTTCCAGCTCATTTGTGTAAGGAGAGCATTATGGCGCGCATTCCGCAGTAGTCGGTGTTGTGGTAAACATTTTGGTATAGCCTACGTTGTGATTTGCCGTTACATTTAAAGTTAGGCTAACGTTTTGACCTTTGTTCGCCTTATGCTTTTAATGGCATTTGGCATTTGGCATTTGGCAATGAATCATCAATGCAAAAGATTTACTTCAATTTCAGTTCCAGGATCCTGGTCAAAGAGTTCTAAATAAACATGGAAGGTAAACTAAATGAGTAGTTAAACATATTCCTCCTGTAAGGCTGTTAAGCCAATCTGTTCTTAATGATAATATTCAAGAGACTATTCAAGCTCTTAAGCCTAAGTTAATCCATAACTTGCCTTTGAAAATATTTCCCACAATTGAAAGGGTTCCCTTTAGTCTATAAAATTATAGGATACTGATGTACTAATTAATTAAAAACCACCGTATCCGGTAATGATCAAGCAAACTAATGAACCTATACTATAATCCCACAAAGTGAATTTACTCTAATATACTAAAACAAAACAGGTTACCCATATACTGACTGTAACTTTGGGAGGCGGAACTTGTTTGCGGCTTAAGCTAGCTTATCCTTGTTTTGTTATAGTGTTGTTGTTTGTTAGTGCGTGGCATTGCCCAGCAGACTGTCGAACTATACGTGCAGCGGGCATGAAGTCAATAGTCGCTGATAATCATGGGGCGGTCGTAAGCGGCATCGCGACACTAATACTATATAGCAGGCCCGAATTCACCCGCCCATCTTTCGACCGTACACAAATATTCAAAAATATTTTGATGTCGTTATTCTGGGAAGAGGGTGCTTCCCAGATCGCCCTACATTTGGATTCTACGAGCCCAGGTACGCACCTCCCTTTTCTCTATAAATCACGGATCCTGCTATTTTATGAACCTCCCCACTCCCTCCCTTCTAGTTACCGGTGTGATATGAAGGGCTCAGGCTAATCCTGAAGGTATATATGCACCCTTCAAATGTGACGCTTTTTTTAATATTTCTGGGAGAACTGCAAGAATGTATTCTTTGACATTCGTTTTGGGCAGGGGTCTATAAATATATCATTTAAAATATTTTGTGCCGGTAAGGGGGGCGCAGATGCTACATGATGTTATATCATTTTCATCTTATTAACTACATTTCCCAGTGAATACTATGCTTTGTGCTCGTGTGCAATGTTTGTCGACCCCGTTTCGTACAAGGACTGCCATATAGTAAGGTGACCATATTTTCCTCACTGGAACCATGGACATTTATTGCGTGACTGATATGGGGTAGGGGTTTAAGGGGAAGGGAAGGGAAGGGGTTTGCCTAAGGTGCTTAGATGTAAAATGGTGATACTAAGAAACACTTTTTAAATCAATTTTATTTTCAAAATGTAGCTTTTTCTTAGATGATATTCACTTACTTGACGTGGTTCTTTGAGAGCTTGTGAGTTCAGCTTGTGTCATAAATTTGTGTTCCGTTCCGTTCTGCGACTGCACACTTGACTAAATTTGGTTTTTACAATTATTTTACTAATGTGGGATATTTTCGATATTACTGAACATTTTGACGAATCGTGGACATTTTCGGGGACAGTCTTGTTCATCGGGGACAGCACACTGTAATCGGGGACTGTCCCCGAAATCGGGGACGTCTGGTCACCTTACCATATAGATATATACTAGCCCACTGCCGGAATACGAATTGTCTGTTTCTGTTATAAGATGTGACAACCGCACTCAAGCACAAGACAGACAGACGTAAGAGTGCGTGGGCTAATTCGGCATTCCTGAGAACTTTGTCAACCGGAATGTGTTACTATTTTGAGGGAGCTCAAGATGCAAGGTGTTCTATTTATAACCAATACGCTGTTAGAGAGTTTTTGCGGCCTCACGCCGTTGTATATGTTTGTGTCGCATTTGTGTTTCTTTTCTTCGCTCATTTGTAAGTTACAAATTTGATCCCACCCGGCCTCATTATGACATCATATGTGATGGCTACATACAGCCCACTCTTACCACCCTTCGATCGTGGAAATACTGCTGCGACGGTCCGACGAAATGTGTAAGCTCAATATGCGAGATGAGGAAGATTCTAAATTCGGCTAAAACAATATTTACAAGCTGTTAAATATGCATATATGGTAAAGCTAATAGCCTTATCTGAAGTGTTTACATGACTACGTCACATGCAAGGATTGTTTTACGTTTCAAACTATCATGATGAAGATACCGTTATACATATCCTATACTAAAGTATTGACTTGATGCGCGCATATAATGATGTTGTTATAGTTAAATCTTTTTCATAACAAATGCTTTTAAGTTCAACTACAGTCAAGTATGTATTTTTTTTTTGCGTTCGATGTGCGTGTAACGTGCGTGTCACAGCGATGACCAATAGGATAAGTAGGATCTCCTTTGTTGTAGATTTTGAGCTAAAAGAGCTCAAAGTTTATTATAATGCCCCCCCCCCCCCTACCCATCTGCCAGCTGTCTCTGCGGAATTTTCTTGTTTCCCTAAAATACCTTAAATCACCTTCAATCTTCCAGATTTTTAGCCCATCAGTAGTTTATTTCATCCTCTTCAGCATCCAAGCATAAAATAGAATGATGATGACTCAGAAAATGCCCCCCCCCCCCAAACAAAATAATACAGTAGGTCACATTTTAGGGGTATTTTCACAGGCGGACGTGCACTACGGTACCCTTATTGTGCTCAGAAAGTTTAGCAGTATAAACAAAATATTACAATCTGTCCGCTGGCTTGACTGCAGGCTTAGTTATTGCAACCGGCTGTTAGTAGGCCTATGTCTGTGAGTACGTTACAATATATATACAAGCTTTATATAACCTGCTGCATCATTATGCATGCATGTGCTCTGTTCATATGTTTGTATCGCTCTCAGTGGTCATGTCATAGAAGACGAGGCACGAGACAGTCTCACCCTGCCCTCGTTAGTTTTTCCTCATTACTCAATTTTCAGATAAACAATCGCGAATATTTTAAACGTCAGATGTACTGTGTTGGTTTCATTTGATGTAATTGACGTTGTAAGCAGATTTTCTATTATATTCACTATTCGAAATTGGTTGCCCTATAAAGTGAGAAATTGCCGCTGTTGTCTAACGTTTAGCTCACATATTCCCTCAACAAAGGGTAAAATAGGAACGTAGTACATATCCAAAGCATATGACCACGATGGGCAATTATCAAACGGCTTGTTACTATGTTATAAACAAACAAGAATCCGTGAAAGTTTGCGCAGGTATATGTATAATGGCGGAGCGTCCATACAGTCCGGGGTGGATGCTTCCCCCCCCCCCCCCCTGACGGACTCACATAGACTGCTGGTGCCCTTTTCAGCGTTTTACCACTTTTTACTTATTCACGACTATTGACTTTTTTATTGCGCTCTCATATACCTATTGACATTTGTCACATTTTGTTGGTGTCATTAGTTTGGCGATGACACCTATTTATTCGGCTTCGTTTATCTGCAAATTAGCAAGGCCCGGAAAGGATAATTTTCGGCGATCTAGGGAGCATATTTACTCAAAAAATGTCTGTACGCTCCACGCCAACCTGTGGTGCCATGCGCTCCGCTTAGATAGTGTCGAAAGCGCCCCTACAGACCATGCTCCCCCCCCCCCGACCAATACCCCTAGCTCCGCCACTGGGTATATGATCTAATGAACTTTCTGCTTCCATTTGGCAACGGATTTTGTTCTGCATCATATAGGCCTATGTTTTTTATTTCATTTCATAGGTCTTTTTGACTTTTTGTTTTGACCAAACTTCATCCATGTAAAGCAGGGGTGGGCAACCTTTTTGAAAGAATGGGCCAGATATAAGGAGTGAAAAATTGACTGGACCGCACTTAACCAACGACATGCTGTTGATTTCAAACCTTTGATTCCGAGAACTTTCAAGCACTAGGTTCGTGCACTTAATCTGAATTCACAAAAATAAATGTCAATACAGTACAGTTGATAAGTAATGGGGATAATAGGCCTACCTGACAGCACCATTAGTGCCGATTCTAATTCCAATTCTAAGCAGCTAGCTCGTTTTTTGTGATGATGTCAAATAGATTTATTTCTTTTCTTTTTCTTGAAACACTGGCGGGCCGAAGATTGCCCATCCCAGATGTCAAGCAATGTTCTGTAACAATTTGCAAGAGGGAAGTTGTTTTAGCTCCAAGTTGAAGCAAATGCTGCTGAGTGACCTATGCCTAACCCTCGACCCACTATAATGTCTTGAGGGAAATGAAGAAACCTTTCCTACTCAGATCATCGTCAGAAAGTAATTAACCCTGGTAATTAGAATCGTAACGAACTAGTCAAATTACCTGAACCCTCGTGGGCAGAATTGCTTATAGATAAGACAGAGAAAACCTATATCATACCAAGGTTTTCCTGTGGCATACTTTCTGTCACATGTTACATACATCACGTGTCATATGTTACATACATCACGTGCGGGTATTACATATTCTGAGTAAAATGTTGTTGTTCAAATAATCCAGGTGCTTATATATGTAAAGTAGAGTTCATGCTTAGGACATCTGTCACTGACGTTGCGCACGCACGCAGGAATCAGACCGAACCGAAACCCCCGGTTGAGGAAACCCAGGCTTAGCGTACCGTATACCCCTGTATCTTGGGTTTACAACTAATCTGTCCAAGTCCTTTGGTACTTGAACATAATTGCAGATGTTTACTATATATGAACTTAATCTATGAGCTGAAGTGTGTTATCTTTCGAAACAATACCCATGCATAGCCTACCCTTGTATGGGCTAGCCTACCCTTGTTGGGATAGCCTATCCTTGTAGGGGCTCCCCGGTTTACCTCCAAATAGAGTTCCAGTTGTTTTCAATAGTTCATGAACTCTTCTCAATTAGAGCGATCAATTAAGGAATTGCAATTAATGCAACAAAATCTAGTCACTGCCAATAAAAAATAAAAAATCGGACCATTACAAAACTCGTGCTCGGTGTGAACTCCAGATTTTACTACGGTAGTTCTACGCTGCTGTTCTTTATGGTATCCCCCCCCCTCTGTAAATACTATGCAACGCCGGGGGAGGGGGTGGGGAGAGAACAGACAAGTGGGACTATGAATGACTGAACGCAGAAAGTTAAATGTATAGTTCGAGGACGGACAATATTCTCTTTATTCTCCAAGATTTGACAATTTCAGTAACTAAATAACATGTTGATAACACTTGTGAGCAGCCGATCCCATTAATTTACATATCAGTGGCCGGGCCAGGGAAAGGATCGAGCAGGGAAAGAAAAGATAAATAAATGTTTAAACCTAAGGAAATATGATTTGTTTGATTCCCGACTATCATCATGCATGTATGTGCATACATATGCATATATACATGCATATGCAGTATATCCAGGAAGGCACTCACTAACCAAGAAGTACCAGCGTAATTTGGATAAACAAAACACAGTTGGTTGCTCAGTAACCACCACAGACTTTGTGCACGGAAAACGAGGACGTGCAGGCGGGTTTGAATGTTAATATCGTACATACAAATCAGTTCATCAGTTCCGCTGATAAATAATATACTTTAGACCTTCTTTGCATGGTAACGGGTTCCAATTTGTGACACTTATATTATTTGTTACAGCACGCTTCAGTAACTGACAAAAGATGTGAACAGCACACACCTATCACACTTATACAATTAAAAATTGTACACGTCACAGGTGGTTGCCATGGTTAATTCTTTTGATTATTGTCAACTGGTTCAATCTTGATTCGAACGAGGTAGACTGGTTAAGTCTATAGTAGGATTCTTAGATTGCTCTAGAAACGGAAGTCATTGGATCTAGGGTAAACTGATCAAAGACGAGACATCTTAAGAACATATATGTATCATATACCGTTAATTTAATTAATTAAACAATTCTGCGAAACTGATCTGTTCGCTTCATAATGTTGATGATGTCATTGTTTATAATAGTGCGGTTGAACCTACATTGCTGGAAAGTACAAGCCAAAGGGGTCGATGCCCTACGGAACCGGCCTGGAATGTTGTCAGATTTTTTCTACATTAGAAGCCTGGCCAAATCATTCTAGTTCCAATAAAATCCCATAACAAAGTATTACCCTTGTTAATTATGGTTTGACTTATGAAGCTTTGCTTTACATGCATTGCAAGTAATGTTATACATTATTTACATACGTGAAATATAGTTAATACTAATTTGAGCGTCGAAAGTCATTAGAAATAGAGAAAATGATCACGAATTTAGAATTAGACTTATAATTGCAATTGATGATATACGTATATATATGAGCAATATTAAATATGCGTAAATGTGTAAAAAAAACACATTAGAGATCTGAATGAAAGTCGTTTCCGGTACTCTATCATTAACCTATACGTCTGATAAATAGGCTAAATAAGGGGAGCGTCTTAATTTGACCAATTTCTCAGTAGGTTGTGCAAAGGCGTTGACGAACTCCAAAAAAAATCTGCATGAGTGTCAGTGATATCTTTGGTAGTCTCTGCAGAAGCCAAAATATATCATCGATTATTTGTCTCTTGAGTGTAGTGGATCCACCATTTTGTTGTTTCTCATTAAGCTCTATCCATGTATTCCTGCTATAAGCCTATAGCCGTCTCAATTTACATTCAAGTTGGTGCAAGTTTACGCTGTTGTACATTGGTATATAGTTAGAGTTATGATTCATACTAACGCATTCGAAGTTCATGAATCCAGGGAGTTGGTTATAGAACATAACAACTCCCTGATGAATCACTGTACAATGTTTAATACAGTTTCAAATTGAATTTATTTAAATAACGCATTCGGAGCGATCTGTATACACGGACCTCATGTAACTCCGTTGATGGTTTTCATTAAGTTGACTCAACTGTGCATGTGGGGGAGTTCAGTATAGGTGGGTGATAATTATAAGGAATCATATCTTTTCATTGTTACTAGACCAAGGGTTAATAACTTAAAAAAGAATTGTTTGTTAGACTTCGGTTATAGCCGAGATAATTATATTCTTTATAAAAGACAGGCAACATAACAAGATGTGGGTTGTTATATGATTAAGGTCTAGGTAGAAAATATACTGAGATTTTCATTTACAAATGCAATATAACCTTGTCTGTAGGAGAAAAAAATAAACTAACGGCCCTCCCCTCCACACCCTACACCCACCCCTTACCCCCCCCCCCCCCTCCAAGTTGCGGTATTACGTGTCTGCACTGTTATGCCTACATGTGCATTAAGTCCCAACGATTCCGTCAAAGGTAGAGACGCTTGATCCTGTTCAAAATGAAGTTAAGCCAACAAAGCAAATCACGCGGCGGTAAAAGTTCACGCAAGTGACAACGTCCTGAAATGTTATTAAGTATAGGGGCCTACGTGACTGATGACAGGCAGTGAATAATAAACAAGTTTACCTTTCCAATAACTTCCATGAAATATACATATCTATGTCATGTCATTTGTGGGGATATTATACTTTCGCTGTCCTCATAATATTTTTATTCCGAACGCAAAACTGTTCTCAGACTCTGAAATTTTGCTACTAAGCATTGAACGGAATCGGTATAAAATTCGTTTTAGCAAAGTTTTAAGAGTTGAAAATTTCATATAATATGGAATTTATATTAAGTTGTGTAATACAACTCTGAATGGCGACTGACGAAACGCCCCCGCCTTGAAATTCATGCAAGGTGTGTGTAGATTTGTGCAACGTAAGCAATAATACTATAATAACTAATCCAGGATCACGGGACTGTGGTTGTGAATGTGTTAATACTTATATCGATATATGTTACAGGATGTCACGTATAAACATAACAAATCAACATAACAATTGGACTAAACGAATAACTTATTTCCCAAGATCGTGCGTTCATTAGTTAACCTTTCGATGAGTTTACAGATTTTGTCACAAACACCTGATCACCTGATCACATGACTGATTTAATTGAGGTTAGTTCAAAGGAACTTCACTGTAAGAGACATTTTTATAGTTTTGCGCAACCCGACTCTCAGCTCCCCCCACCTGCGTGGTGCCGTCCCTGGGTCAGTGTTATCCCCACGCAAGGGATAACCAGTCTATCGTCACCAATGTAAAAGTGTTATCCCGTTGAGGGGGGGGGGGGGTAACCCATACACCGACTGCTCTTCTTGGCATGCAGGAAACCAACACTTGAAAAGGAATCTGTAAATTTTTAAGAACTAACTAACTTTGCAGTTTCAAGTCACAACAATATTGGAAACTAATTGATAACACAGTTGAAAAGAATGGAAAGCAATGGCTCAACCAAATGCGTGGAGATTTGGCTCCGTTCGTCATATCGTATACGGTACGTCATTACGTTCCTACTATGACGGTAATTGTTTCACTTTCGGTAGTACATAAATAATCAGTTTATGTTTGGTTAGACATTGGTTCAATTGTGGTCTGAAATTAACCGTGGTAGGTCGTTATACCGAATATATTTTCCTCCCAGGCACAACGGTGGTTTCATGTACCAGTCATCGAAAGCGCTACTATATAGGTACACCGACGAGCATATCTATATACAATCATAAAAACCCTTCACATAATTCGCATTGTTACGTATAGACGTGTCAAATATAGGCCTAGATCGGTTACAAATTTAATATGGAAGCTGACGGTATTTGCATATAGGTACTGAATTTACTAATTAATATAGATATAGCAAAAAATGAAATCGTGTGAAAACAATACATTTCGAACGCCCTGAGTAAGTTTAGCATATTTCTACGTGTATTTACATATAGCAAGAGTCATAACAATAGGTGATTGTCTCCTCCTCTCCCTCCCTCCTCATTCACAGGTGTCTTCCTCCCTTTTCCCCATCCCTCCTCCTTCAACCCGAATCGAATATTTAAGTTTCGTCCTGTTAGGCACGAATGCAATCAATGAAGATTTAATAATTTAGTTCAACATGAAGTGACCGCTAAGTGAACTTCAGTTTTTATTTTGTTTCAGTTTTAAGCTGTATATTCTTGGCATATATCCCCAAGGGTATATAGCCCTCAAAGTGACCTATAAGTTACTATATTAAATAATTGAGAGCAATCTGGTTTAAACTCTTTTTTGTTGACAATCATGATCGCAGTCTTCTGCTGACACCTTCACACGGAGGAGGTGAAATCAATTTTATTTGTCGTCAGGAGCATTTCTCTAATTACCTTTGAAAAAATCAATTGAGTAAACTGACTCGTGCTCAAGCGAACGCCTCTCGGGCTTTCATTGAATTCACGCTGAATAGTGGCAAGGTGTCAATTCCGGGAATTTGCCTACATCTCCATTCGCCTCATTGAACATTTCACAGTACATCGATGTCGTTGCGATAAACCTGTATACCGTTATCTAACGTCCCGTGGAGGGAGACTTAGAATACATTAATTTACATAACGTGAAGATTCGCGGTATAGGAATATAACCTATCACGTGCATAAACAAGATAAGATCGCTGTAGACCTCCACTTGACTTGAAGCGTTATCGGAAGTTTTTGTCTAAACACACATGAAAACACATTTCGCACAAAGGACCCTTACGTAGAAAACACATCAAAGTTTGAAAACCTATTAACACACTCTCTAGGAAAGAAAGATTCCTCGAGATGATGAAATGAGTTGCTATGCACTAGCTGGATGGCATTGTGTCTAAACCAGTTCTTTCCGCTCGTGTCCAGATGAGTGTTATGCATGACCACGATGCTCTCCACTAAAACTTGTTATTGCTCCAGAATTGAGAATAATATATACGAGCTAAAAAGTGAAATGTTGAACTCAGTGAGTTATTACCATGTATTGAAGAATATCTACAGAAAAAATGTAGGTGTTAGAAATAGTGCTGCGATGGTGGCAGTCGAAGTGGCTCGGAGGGCGGGAGGGGGTGGGGGTGGGGGAAATGGGTGGGGTATCTGTCTAGCAAAACACATTAATGCCGTGTCTGGTTCTTCACTGACAACATTGAATAACATAAGGATTGAGTTACTTCCGGTACACATCAGCTACGACACTGTAGTTAGTGACATTTGACTCTTACACCCCATGAGGGAACAAAATCTTGGAACATGAGACGCTTTGATTCCAAATTGAGAATAATATTCTGTTATGTTTATTGGTATGGTTGCTTTTCCTTGAACGACGAAATTAGAAAAGGGGGGGGGGGGCTGGATAGGACCGATTCTAGTCTACAAGTTTTATAAGGTTCGAAAGGCTCTACGACTGCAGTGTTTCTCGGAAGATCGTGCCAAAACATGTCAAAGGTTATATTTGACGATATACAAGAAATTATGATCATTCATGGGAATTTGAACTAAAGTCAACCTGAAAATATCTTTGAACCGAGTTTCGGTATCGCATTCACGCGGTTAACATCGAGCAGTCGAGTGTAGGCGCACCAGGGAATAGGTCAGACGTTATCTCTGCAGGTCTTCCATGTACGTGAATGGAGCTGTTTGGATTTGGGGGTGTGTACTTGTCTTACAGCCACTCAAAAACTTGTCTTCCTAAATAACATCTGCTTGGGGTTGTCAACCTGGACATTATGATTTTTAGTTTGTGTTTTTACAACCGCTAATGTTCCTGCTCTTATTTTTTATATATTTCTTTATTACCATTGTTTATTTATTTATTTTTATTCTTTATTATATCCATACCGTGATTGGTACTTTTAGCTGTAAAAATTTGATTAATGTGCTAGTGTTTACTATAAATTAAAGCTCCTGAAGTTGGAGCAACTAGGTTGTCCAGGGTCAGTCCAGACACCATACGCGGGTATTTCCCCGAATAATAAGAACGTCTAACGAAGAGGCTAACCCTCGAACTCCCGATCATGGTAAAGGAAGGTGAATCAACGGTCATCTTAGAGGCAGCATTCAAATTTGAACATACCCAGGGTTTTGAATGCCAAGGGGGAAAAAAATCAGGGAAAATCAGGGAAAAAAATCTAAATAAAGTTCCTCGTAACCAGCAGGAAATTGAGTGGAAATAATTCTTAAGACATCTAACTCTTTAACGGTGCCATGTAAATAGTCATGTGGGAATTTTAGTTCCATGAAGGTTCATTTCTGTAATATTCTTGGATATCACAGCAGGACAATCCCGTATCATACATGGGTTCATGACATGCCTTTACTTTGGCAAGATGCCGCGAGTCTCGGCTGATTATAAAGACAGTAGGTGATATGTCGTTCTTCCAGCTAAGGAAAATATCTCTGCTCTGCTGCTAGCTCTTTTCTCTTTTCTTTTTAGGAATAATATCTTTAGCGAGTTCTAAATAATTTATTGATCTTTCTCTACTTTTGATGAGCAACCGTCCATTGTCGTGAAGTTTCTGCTGAAACTGAACATGGATGGAAACGTTCGTTCCACTGAGCTTCTTCCAATTAGTTCGAACGTCAATAATGAGGACTGCTTGGCTAGCCCACGCGATGCATTGGTGATACTTGGGGATCCCTGCACTGTACTGCGGTTGTAAACTAACGACGGGTTCGCCTACCACCTCTGTCACTCGGTATATAAACCATTCCGTTGTTATTCTTCATAAATTACTGTCGTTGTGTCCTCGGAATCTCAGTTAATTAAAACCGTCTTGCATTGATGGTGGCTGTGCATTGAGTGATTCTCGGTTTCACCGAAACATCAATGAGACAGTTAAATGATTTCTCGGTAATTTCATGAGCCTATCACAATTTTACAGATACTCCAGACGTCCAAGAATGAAAAAAAAAGAAAAAGATTACAAGTGTTATCCATTCAATATCATGGATTGTAGGTTTCCAGGATTGATCAAATCTGTCGAGCATGATTGACAATATTTTCATTTCAGAGAAAGTCTAGAAATACAGATGAGGGCAAACTGCTTAATACGTAATTTAATAGTTCATGATTTTCAAAAATCATTCGATTTTCGAAAATAAAATAAAGATAGAATAGTGATGTTAAATTCATTAGTATTATTCGCAATAGATACTTAATTTAAAAGAAGATCCTTCACCATTTAATTATGATTAATGAACTGACGTCATATATATATACTACATTTACTTGCAGTGAATAGGTATCTGTAGTGGATCCCATACAATGACGTCATGGCATATGTCTCTATGTGGAAAAAGATTAAATGAAATGTTACAAGAAATGGCGTAGGTATTTTGATGACAGTGGATTAAGGAGGAGTGAAATTTTTTAGGTCAGTTTAATCCAAATGGTTTCTAAAAATCGTTATTAGAAATTTTTATAAATTTCAGAGGAATGTGCGTGAGGGTGGGGGGGGGGGGGTTGTGAGGGATTCATATCATGATTTCAATCCGTAACAATTTCTGCTACTATTTAACTGTCCTACATAGTCACGTTCTTTATGAGAATGAGTACATCACAGCTATAAACATTTGTCAAATGCCATTGCATAGGCTACCTTATACCATCAATATCGATAGCCTCAGTAGGGAACTAGCCTAGCTTTATTGTATTGCGTTGCAGTATATGCAGTATATGGAAAGTAACAGCATTGCATGCATGCTTTCTATTGAAACCATGATGTTTCTTATCTTTCGGGCGGGCTGCCGCGTTGGGGTGGGGATAGGGTAAGTCAAATAAGCTGGTGTATTGGTTTGTGCAGTCTTCTGCAGCGTTCATTTCATATAACATGTAACATTTCATATACCAAGTGATAACCGGCGTCATGGAGCCGTCCAAACTAGATGACCTTTAAATCAGCTGTAGGGTTCATCTATATCTTATTCCACCTAATAGTGTATACACATAACGTTCGTGGATTTATTGTGACATATTGAAACACAATATTTGTTATTCATGAATTTTGAAACAAGTGATTTTTATACCCAACCAACGAAAAAATAATTATTGAATATTAGCGATTCAATCAACGCGGCTAGTCCAAAAACTTGTTGACAACACTTCTGAAAATCGCCGCACTGTCGTATCAAGGGCGCTTTGTGCAGCCAACCTATCAGTGACTGGTAAACCGTAAAAGTCAAGTACCGTATGTCACATGGAACGCTTATCTGTTTATTTCCTGAACTTGAAAAGGAGCATTATTTATGAAGCACCCTTATGAAAATGGAATACACAATGTGATGACAAAATTATAATTTTTATAATATAAACTTTTTTGAGTTAAATTTTTGAGATGGGAATTTTCGAAACTAAGCGATATACAAAATTGCAGTCCATTAAATGGCGTTAACAAATTCCACTTCAAACAGACAAACATTTAGGACACTTTCCGAGATGTTTTTGTATTTGTTTATTTCGCCGAAATTTTGAATCGAATTTAACATTATTCTGGTAAAACATCTACATGTGACTTAGTTTGACCACGTGTAATCCATTATCCGAATTCGTCCTCGAAATATGGTCACCCGGACAGAAAGATTTAACTTTAACTTCATGCTCTGAAATGCAACATTGTTAGTCTTGCATGCATCGTTATGGGATTTTTATATGACAGAACATCGAAAAGCATGTTTGAAGTTAACACAAGTAGAACCTTAAGTATATTTGGTGCAGTAATACTGTATGTTCAGGAACATTTTAAGATGGGGTTGAACTGCTATATGTATAAATAACATCATTAAAAGGACAGTTCAAGGCAAAGGTATACATATTCGACTGACAAGTTGAGAAGAAATCCCGACGTGAAATGTTGCAGGTTACATTTTGGTTTTCGTCTCCGATGTAGGCATGGCAACTCTCACCTCCCTGGCAACGCTCGACCACATATACGAGTATACGGACTAGAGGTTGTGATGACGTCACGTACCAAGGCTTCAATGCAGAGTGAGAAGTAAATTTCATCATTAGCAAAGAAACTAATTAATCATGAAATCTAACCGTTTCCGTCAATTTGCAGCAAAATAATATATTGCTTTTCTTAGGATATTCAATATGAAGTAAAATCGGTATCTTCGATTACCCTTTATTCTTTAATTAATCAAACTGAGTCTATCGGTCTATATAAGCTAGGTCAGAGTTACGGTTTATGAAGTATCCGCATAGACAAGATTAATGTAAATTGTAAACCATTAGAACAACAAAATACATAAAGATTGATGACACTTGTATATAAATATGATTTTATTAGTTTGTGTGGCGTTAGCAAGAATAACATAAATATTGATGTTCATCAATTATTCACTGAAATATTTCAAATTTTATTGCTCACTTTAAAAAAAATATTGTTACCCTGATTCCAACAATAATTGATTCTAATTTTATACAATCCTGCGGGGCTTAATTTCCGGCAGTTATAAAAAAAAACAGAAGTTTGTTATATGAAAATAGCAGTTTGTTTGATTTATATAGGCATGGGATTACAGTAGCGCTGTTATGCATGCACACACATACCTACCGTGTTGACTTTAAACTTGCTCAAGTCCTCCTTCATGTATATGCCGAGGACCTGGTCATAAAATCGTTGATATTTAAAACTAGGGAGCACTTTGGTTAATATTCCATGTGAGAAATTATAAACTACACAGTTAACATTCTTCATTGGTGCAATTTGCGTATCATTTTATGCCCCCCCCCCCCCCGCCCTACCTACACATAGTAAACAAAGCTTTGCAAAGTGACTTTTGCTTCTGCTCCAAAGTTCTACTCCTTTGTCTGCATGTATGCATGTACTATCCCTGTTACCTATTTGAAATAACCATGTTGCCTATATATATGAAATAACCATGTTGCCTATATGTAATAAATATGCTGCCTATATGTAATTTACATGACTGAAGTACATAATCCGTAATTCTCTGCAGCGGCATTTCTTAGTTTGCTAATTGTTCGAGTCAACAGACTTTACTATCTGTGGATATTTCAGTTTTTAATATAACCCAGAGCAGACATGCAGCCTTGTGACGTTAGTTATAAAGACTCTGATTTTATCTTTAATACACGAGTCATTTCCTGTTGTTTCGAGTACCTTTTTAATACGATCTTTCGTTAATACGTTGGTTAGGTAGGTTCCCCCTCCCCCCCCCCCCATCACCCAATTCATGATATGTTTCATCCGTTTACATACTTATATATCAGTATATTTGTCCTCCTTTCATTTGTTGTTCGATTGTAACTCTTGGCAAAAACCGTATTTAAATATGCTTTTTTTTTTATTGTTTTGTTATTCATGTATGTCTTCTTGAAATGCTTCGCTGTGTCAGCTGTTCTTTTTCCCTTCGAAGGCCTTATAGAAAAGTGGCTATACGGCTAAACAAGTAAATCATTTTAAATAAACGTTATATAAATAGAAAATTCTTCTCCATTCCTTTTCGCTCTTCAAGCCAAATTCAAGGTTAATTGACCGTTTGTTTAGGGAGTTGCTCAACTGTCTGGAAGTTGTTGTTTACTAGGCTGAGAGCTTTCAGCTGAGCTATAGCGATCCTTCCGAAATTCTGTCACTTTTTGCCATCGTGTTTGAATGACTACCACTTCGTCATTTTGTTTAATTCGATTTGGCTTACAATTCCTCAGTGGTTCGTGGAGTAAGGTTTTCATACATGCAATTATATTTATTAAATTTGAAGGTCATTCAAGGTCACGAAGTCATTTTCTGGAAACCTAAAAATTGCTACTTATATAGGGTTTGTCCAAATCTGCTAAAATTTTGTGAATATTAACGTTTGAATGGTGGTAAACTAAAGTTGTTCAGGAAAAATATTTTTGTCGTCTCGTGAGGGCCAAAAACAGGGCCTTCTGTAGAGTTTTCGGTTATAATGAAATGTTGGCCACAGATCTAATGCAATGATTGCGAAATTTGTTTTTCAACTTAGTAGTATTCATGACCAGTATGCGTTTTCCGGAAATAATTTCCACCCGTGGAAGACTTGATCAAGTCAAACATTTACTTGTTATTCATGATTCCCATCTAGTTCGATGTCATTCTCCGAGAAAGGACTACTTGGCAGATTTGCAATTTGAACTTTTCAACAGTTTGTGTGTGGAAAACGATGACCTATATTGTTGGAGCCGATTACGATTTCTGATCTTTAACGTTTTCTCTGTGTTATACGTCGATTATAATAAACTTGCAGGTCGTTCTATTATTGTAAGGGTGCAATTTTCGTGAGCAATTTTGGGTCAGCACAATGCAAACGTAATATCCACAATATTTCAGCAGATTTAGCAGAGGAAAACCTATTTGTACGTTTCCGTTCTTTTACTGCATGGATGAATACTACAAAGTGCATATACTGTTGGTTCTTTGTTTTACAATGGGGCATAGTTTATCCCTAGTAATAAGTGCAACGATCTATTGCTTGAAATAAGTTCGTGACTGTGTTTCCACTTCGAAGGAATACAACTTTCTTACATTGTAACAAATGTATTTGTCTGCTAAAAAGGAGCAGAAGGTAAGGAAAAAGGGAGATGAGAGGAAAGAAAATGACACCGTTATCCCGCCTATGTCTGGTATTTTCGCACACACAAATATATAAACTGCTCAGATATGTTGCCAATCAATAAATTTCTCAAGCTTCTGCAACTTGGTTGCTGGTTTTGTTTTAAAAAATAAATTGTAACGTCACTGGCTTAAAGTGCGTTCCTTGTAAGACCTCTTGAGTGATTAACCCGTAGTATATCTCTCAACGAAGGCTTAATCAATAGTGCTGTGATGTATATTTCGTGGTACTGTGATCACTGTTCATTAAGTTGAACAAAGGTACCGATACACGCTCGGCTTGGAGTAATTGGTTTGCTTATAGAAAACAGGCTTGGATGTGAATCGATAATATAAGGCCTCCTCCTCCTGCTCATCTACGTCACTAGGTCACTAAGCCTTCATTGATTGATGGGATTCTTCTCCATTGTTCTCTAAATTGTTGGTTATTCCAAAGAGTTAACCATGCGATCATCGGGAGTAAAAACCCCAAAAAGGCTTATTAAGGATATACAAATAAACTTGAATATGTAATGATGTCGAACAGAACACGCTTATCGTTATTACGTAATAGAGAAAACAATGTTAATGACGTATACGATCCTCTCTCCTACGTCACTAGAGATAGATAAATAGATGATTATACTCTTGGAAAATGCTACCAGACTGCTGCTGTCTGTGTGGTATCGAGTTAGTCAGAAACTCATGATTATCATGTATAGTTGCTTGGTGTCCTTGGCTCGGCCACTTTTGAAATCATGTGCACGTCACTGTTTATCTGTATAGACAATATAGGGCCAATCTCCTTTGAAGACAACAATGCATATAACTTGGAGGCAAACCAAAGACGCGTAACCACAAAAAGCCGACTCAAACGTCACAAATTTACCGTTACGTCACACTTTTGCAATTAGTCGCGAAGTAAACAGAGTAATTATTCTTATTAACGGATCTAAACAATCAGGTGACTTTTCCTTTCATGCAACTTAACCAACATGACCGTTTCATGGGCGACGGGCGTGACTTTCAAATTTACAACAGCACTGAAAAATAAAACCGAATGGATATTTCTATCATGCACTTCATCTACAAATTGCTTAATAGCGGACTAAGTTGAGTGTCACGCATCTTTTTTTGCTTCCTGACGCATGTGTTCAACCATTTCAACAATCTCGTAGAATCCCCTACACTTGTATGAAACTAATAGCAATCACCTAAAGGGGTACGTGGGTGGAATATATATATATGTTGGAATGACAGTAGCGTGTCTTTGGGTTGTAGAGCAGTTATTTCAAAGACGGAAGTCTCATCAATATGTCAACTATCTTTTTGTATAACTTTTTCATGATTTGGACATTAAGATAAAATAGATTTCACTATTATAATGTTGAAGTGTAATGGATACGAAATAGGCTATACGAATCATTAAGAGCAAACATCTAATTCCTTCTCATATAGGGTATACATACATTAATTTCCGTGATATCGTTTGGTTGAAATGTCATATATTTTTTCAAGTGGTAATTTCTCATATTGTAACAAGTGACGTCATATTTACGTATGTCAGAAAGTTTTACAGTAATGTAACTCTGACATCAATAATCATTCCCCGTCGGCTGACTGTGTGTCGCATCACATAAATGAATGCAATGTTGTGAACAAGATCTGAAAAGCAAAGTCCTATATAGTGCAGTCACTGTGTGGAGGAGGTAGTTATTTGTTAATTGTTTGGCGTTCCATAGTCGTCAGAAGTCAACGGTGAGTGATCAGGGTAATGGATTGAAAAGACTCGTAAATTCACAAATTATTAGATATCACGACTCCATTTCGATATTTACACTTTTACAGATGGTTACAGTGACGTAACTGTTCCTTTCATGCAAAGAATTGAGCGAAAAGTAGATTATTATTATTATTATTATGATCATCATCATCATCATCATCATCATCATCATCATCATCATCATCATCATCATCATCATCATCATCATCATCATCATCATCATCATCATCATCATCATCATCATCATCATCATCATCATCATCATCATCATCATCATCATCATCATCATCATCATCATCATCATCATCATCATCATCATCATCATCATCATCATCATCATCATTATCATCATCATCTTTATGTTCTTCGCCGTCTATAGTGGTTACGTTTATAACCCTATTGAAGTTGAACTAATTTAGTGGTATTTCGTAAGTGCTGATCATACAGCCCAATGTATATCAATTGAACGGAAAGACGATGAAAATATCCATTGAAGAGTGGGACGAAAAATGATAAATAAAGTCTAAATGATGCCAAGCCACCATAACGTTTCATGACCGTATTGTCAGCCAATACACATAGCTAGTACAGTATAGCTATTGTTCATGTTCCACAACCGTGCATCAGTAAGTACTGCGCTGTGTTCGTAACACGGTAACATGTGTTACAGGTGGCACAGTAATTACTGCAAGTTTTTTATTACTGCAAATTTTAAAATTTAAATCTTATTAAAAAATTCTAATTTTTTTAATGCATCGGGTGGTATTGTTCGATCGCTCGGCGGAAATATGTCCAGCTCTTGTAGAAAGACTTAAGGTTTGAAAATCATTAAAAGAAATTTTGTGTTTGTAAATCTCTATTGACAGATTCAGAGAAAGGTGCAACATATATGTTAAGAGTACATTAGTCTTTAATTTATCCCGTGTTAACTCACCTTCAGTACACCGTATAACAGTGAAGATAGCTTTGTGAGTCTCAAAATATTTACTTTCGCTTTCCTCTGCTGTATTGAAAGAAGTTTCTCCCTCATTTCGTCATTGAATAAATTATCAGCTGCGACTTCCGAGTCAACTTGAAGTTCTCTTTTATTTTGGGAGTCAATGCTCCTAATTCAAAGGGTAATCAATGAAAAGGGTATTAATAAAGTATACATGAGTTAATTGAAATGCATGTTACCTGAAACTTGATGATATCTCTTCATGCGAACAAAAACAATTGAATTCAGCTAATTTAACTTCGGAGAAAGGAGCTGAATGCTCCTCTGTCTTTTAATAATAGCATTAATTGTTATTATGAATACGGGAGTTTCCCATTTAAAAGTTAATTAACCTTAATGAGTGTGTAATTATCATTTCATGCTTTCATACCGGAATATAGACCTTGAAATGATACTCATAGCTTACAAATACCGGTGCTATATAATGACCGAGTGGATAAAGGCGGTGGTATTTGAAGCACTGAGGCTTACTGCCAGCAATCGGGAGGTTCTGGCTCTATACCCGGTCGGGTCATAGTAAGGTGGGTTTTTCATCCAAGAGCAATCTACGGTTTTACCTTCTGAAATGACTTTCTAAATAGAGAAGATTCCAAATTTGAGTTAAAATGTTGAATTGGAAGCCACCCAGCGTGTAAGTTGTAATCCATACGCCCTTGCTGGTTTATCCCACATTTAAATGCAGATTATTGTTATTATAAAATACGGAACACAACACAAGTGCACTGACTGAACTATACATCTATAGTTGACATGAAATAAATTGTAATTAACCGGATCGTATTTAGACGATCGATATAAGCTTGAAATTTAGTTTTAGTTTTATCTATTTTATCGAATCTTTGATAGCATATACTGTATTTTTTTAATGTTAAATTTTTAACAAGAATTATAATTTGACCAACCTTGACTTCGTTTTAATATGAATCGGACCTGACTTGAGATTCGGTTAGACAATGACGTCAGATGACTAACCATGTAACCTTGACAATGGAATGCAAGGTGTGGATATTTTAATTGAAGATATAGCCTTTATGATTATGATGCCATCGAAATACATTTTACTCAACTTCTTCATACGCTACATGAGTTACTAAGGCCTAGGTTACCGCCCACATCTATATTCAAAAGACACGAGACAGACGTTGAAATATTCTCTTTCAGCCCGCCTTTGAGTTGAGCAGAATTACTTTTCAGATATAACATCCCTCGAGTGAAAACAGGTCGATGACCATTGATATGTCAAAGTTACACAACCTAGCCTCATTGTTACATATTTGGGTGGATGATATATATAGGCCTACCTCACAACAATATATAACAAACAGAGGCAACCTGTTTGACATGAAACCGGGTGAGGTACAGATGTAACACAAGCTGAGCAAGACTTGTATAATCTTTTTTATGTATACTTTGAAGACAGCATCAAACTTGTCTGGTGAATACATAACACGTGGCAACCAACGCGGAACAGTTAGCATGCATGCGACTATTCCCATGTAGTTTTCCATGCCCGCAGACACGTGTTGCTGATATAGGTTATCGGCATGTCTCTATATATTCCACGTATTTGAGGCCTTTATGTAACATAATTTGTTACGTAACATTGGTTTAACAATTTGGCATTGTGAAACAGAACATATAAGCAGGCAGTAATAAGTGTTGAGTAGCGATTTAATTGTCTGTGTAGAGAACCATCAAACAAGTAGAATTTAATAGCCTTCCCAAGGCTAGAGGGACGCGTATTACATATTCTATCGATGATGGCTAATTTTTGATTTGAATATTAGTTTTTCTGTATGAAGACTACACTCAACTTCCTGCTAATTATGCTCTAATTAGTATATTATACAACGTAACAAACAACGTCGTCATGGCAACATGGTAGTCTATAAGTCGATTCTGGTGGCGTCAAACTGGTTGGGACCTGCTTCATGCTCTCGTATTTTCTCAAAAGGGAACGATTTCCTATAGGCCTGGTGTTAATTTATTTTAAGCATACCGCAGGGGTATACCCTTTGCACGAAACTCCTACAAAGATCATTATTGGTCATCATTTACGCTGTATAGTGGTCGGCTTTAAAAAAATAAGTACCAGTATTAACGTTATCATCCTCAAATCTGCGTTGGTAATACTGGAATACGATTTTAACTGAAACATCGATAAAATCAGGACCCATTCACGCATCATACCAACCCTTGATATCAAAGAGATATCAAACCAGATTTACTTTTTTATCTTTTCTCAAGTTCCTTCCAACTTCTATCGATCTAGAAATGAATAATCATTGATTGTAACAGCTCTTTCAGTTGAAATGCATAAATTTATGCAGTTATATCTGCTAAAAACCAATACAAAATGCATTTGGGGATTTTGAAAATACGTTTTTATGGGAATGTTATACTAATGGGAAAATATGTGTCTGGGCGATGAAATGTCGAAAACGAATGGAATCAGTGATAAATTGTCACTCATTGATATCACACATGCAGCACGGTGAAGGAGATAGTTATAAGAGGTAGCATTTGTCTTAGCTGTTTGCTCAATGATTGTTATCATATTTTAAATATAATAATCTGTGGCTTTGGTAGAATTGTCCATGAAACGCAAACTATGTCTGACGCATATAAAAATTATTATACTCATGAATAGCCTCAATCCTCTCCGTAAGTATGCCTGGTTTAATTTCTTCTCCACGATCCCCACCCACGAACCAATCATCTCTTGCGCAGTCTCACACAGACCGTCTGGTAACGCGACGAACACGTATACATGATGACGGTGTTGCTAACGTTCTAAGTAAAATAATCATTCAAATAAATCATGATAACACTAACCTATTGTAAATTAACGAAGTCTTAATTTGATGTATAGTCTGTAGTTTTCTTATCTCTACTGCTGGGTTGGAGTAGACGGAGGCGGGCGGGGTGGAGGAGGGGGGGGGCGCTCTCCAACCCACTCACATCAATCCCTGAAACCCACACACATATACCCTTCGGCATATTAGTTGATAAAGCCTACCTTATGCATGTTATATAATCAATTACTGATGGCAACGCGTGGCTTATTGTTAAATGAAGTGATTTATCACATTTAACTGCATTCGATTTATTATATAGAGCTGCTGGGTTCAGGGTGACCCCGAATGTAATATATGGGTCTCTCGGAGTCTCTGAACCGCCATGCATGTTATTATCAACAGGGACATTTAAAGAAAGTTCTGCAAGTAGAAATCTAACTTGTCCACTTTTGAGGCTGGTAGAATGACTTTCTAACAGATATGGGGAAAGTATTGAGGTTTTTTTTCGAAATGTGGACATTGTGAGGTTGCGCGTTATTAATTTATTGTACAGGGGCCTTTTACTTTGCTCTCTAAGAAATAGAAGGATGGATTTTAATCTGTGGCTCGTGGACTCCAGGTTCCTTAAACTAATGGCAAGCATTGTCTTTATTATGTGCATATGTGCATCATTCGAATACCTTGCTGAATAAATCTTCGCATCCAAAAACTATGTTACACCGATAACCGTCTTGCTGTCTGTGTAGATGTGTATTACGGTATGTATATACCATGCCTATAGGTTAAACCGGTATATCGATCTATACACATGGAAGACGTACGCGCTTGGTCTTTATACACATATATGTACAGAAGTAATGCGTTCATTCTCATTGACTGCAGGAAGGAGATTTGGCGATGGATTCTACTGCATGAGTTTTGCCAAGGGATATAACCTTAAAAATATGATTCGAATCACGGTTATGTTTACTATATAATTAACATTGTAAACATAAAATTATTACGTTCAAGGGGTTTTTCGAAGGCTACTTGAAGAATTGAAATACACCCACGTGTGATTTCAACTTATTAATTATTTTTGCTAACCGCATATATACACCCACGCACGTCTTCCTCGGGTTTTATCGTGAAAATTATTACCCTCTCTTTTGTATTTTAAGTACACCATTTGAAGGATGTAAGTAGAACAAGATTTTAACAACAAGAGCAACAACGCTGCAGAAGGAAGCTCAGCTAAGCTTCTATTTGAAAATTTATTTGGATTGGCAACATTTCTGAGCAGTTTATCTATTTGTTTGTGCGACAAATATAAGACATAGGCGGGATCATAACGGTGTCATTTCCCGGCTTTCCTCCAGCTATCTCCTTTTTTCCTTGCATTGTGCTCCTTCTCCAGTTAGCAGACAAAGACATTTGTTACAATGTAAGAAAGTTGTATTCGTTCGAAGTGGAAACACTGTCGCCAACATATTTTATGCGATAGATCGTTGTACTTATTACTATAGGGATAAACTATATGTCCCTATTTAAAAACAAAGAACCAACATTTTATGCACTTCGTTAAGTTTTCCTTCATGCAGTAATAGAACAAAGACGTAATTATCAGTATTCCTCTGCTAAATCTGCTGAAATGTTGTGGATATCACGTTTTGAATTGTGCTGACCCAACATTACTCACGAAAATTACATCCTAGCAATAATAGAACGAACTGCAAGTTTATTATAATCGACGTAACACAGAGAAACGTTAAAGAGCAGAAATCGGAATGACATCGAACTAGATAGGAAGCCTAAATTACGAGTACATGTTTGACTTGATAAAGTCTCCAACGGGTGGAAATATTTCCCAAAATGATGGGAAATTTAAGATGGAAGACATTTTGCTACTCACATCAAAACGCATCATTCTGTTCATGACTACTAAACGTTGAAAAACAAATTTCATGATCATTAAATATCATTGCGTCTTGGCCTACATTTCATTATAACTGAAAACTCTATAGAAGGCCCTGTTTTGGGCGCTCACAGGACGACAAAAATATTTTCCCTGAACAACTTCGGTTTACCATCATTCAAACACTATATATCCACAACATTTCAGCAGAATTGGACAAACGCTCTATATTGGAGGAGTATACTGATCATTTTTTTACGTTTTCAAAGAATGACCTTTCGTGACCTCAAATGGCCTTCAAATTAACTTCAAATTAATAAAATATGATCGCATGTATGAAAACTCAACTGACACACACCACTGACGAAATGTCAGCAAAATCGAATGTAAAATGACGAATTGGCAGTCATTCAAACACGATGGCAAAATGTCAATTTCGGCAGAATCACACGATCGCTATAGCTCAGCTTAAAGCTCTCCGACAGCTGAGCTAGATAATTGCTTTGAATTAGAATCATGACGGATCGTGTAATAGAGATTTGACATCTCAGACTATATACAACGATTTTTAACTTTCTTTCACACACGGTCAAGGATACATAGCATGCTTCTTAACTCAATTAACCGATTTTAGGACACTGCGGGGGAGGGGGGGGGGGGGTTGTAGGGTTAGAGGGGCTGTAACATGTCATGTGATCATACCGTCCTGTGAGGAAGTCTATGATCGTCCCCCTCCTTAGAGAATGTTTTGTTAAAATGGAGAGTTCTTAGATGTAATTTGGTGCTATATTTTGCAACCAAGTTGAGATAATATTTAGGTTGTACTGTACATGCCTGTTATAGATATATTGTGAAGTAAACAAGTGGAGTTTCGGTTCAATATGGTCGGGAGGGAGGGAAGGAGGGAGGAGGTGAAACCCTTATAGATTACTATATATAGTGTGTTTACTGTTATGATGTGACCATTGCGCAAACTCCTGAAATTAATGCTTATCGTATATAAACACCAGTCTTCGTAAATTGTACTTGATATGAAAAAGGAAGCTCTTTTTCATGTAAAATGAAATAGAAGGCATTTTTAGGTAGCCTACAATCATATGATAATGCGCAATATAAAGTCATTAGGACATAGGACCGAATAGTAGTAGGCTTATGTTTATTTATCACAAAAATGCTATGCAAATGCATAGATGCACAACAGTTTCAGTTCTCAGATCCCCTTTTTTTGTGGAAATATCTTTCGATAAATCAGAACGCCATCCTAATTTACTTGAAATAAACTTGAAGAGGCACTCTAGTGCACTAGAACGTCATGGAAATATATAAGAAACCATTAACTCAACTTTTTATTCAATTACTAAATGATCATAATAAAAGGAGAAACAAATCGAACCGTTATCATAACGATGAGGACAATGCCCCACCCCCCCCCCTCCTCCCTTCCGTTCTCTCTCTCTCTTTGTTAATTTTTCTTTGTTTTCTTCTAGGAAGGAATTAATGCAAATATTGTTTCTAAACTGATGACGTTTGTTTAATATTATCTCAATCCAGCTTTGTAGTCAATAACATTACAACTTATTTTTGGCCATGAAAGTATATGAAAACGAAACAGGAGCAAACAAAGCGAGGTTTACCGCGAAGAAACACTCGAGTATATCACACATTGTCAGAATGGCGGCTTCTGACATCTTCCAGGAATGGAACAAAGGCTATTCTTCGCACTTTTGTCCGGGAGTTGTTCTGCAATCTCCTCGTCACATCAATTAAAATGGATAGGCTAATTAGATTTACCGTATATAGTCTATAGGAATAACACAACACAGTAAACTGCGATTTATTAGGTCAGTCCGGTCAAACTTGTAACCATTTGACACACTAACCTCCATGATTAATCCACATCTTCGTTTACCATCTTATTTCGTTCTTCTTTTCTACGGATATCCTTGCTGCTCGATTAATCGCTGCCTTTATTGATTGCTAATGTAATCACAAGCCACTACATTGACGTCTACCATTCTAGGAATACAACTAGTTCTTTATACGTCATTCTAACAGCCGCAAGAATGCTACTATCAACACTAGAATTTAAAGCAGTTTGATTGCGGCTGCAACCTAAGTCGCACGATTACTATTATTATTATTATTACGTTTATAAACAATATGCTTTTGTACTAATGTGTAATTAATAATCACACAACCCTGATGATGTTCCTATTTATTTTGCGACAATTTGGGCCATCGTTCGAAGAGATCATGCTAATGAAATATAACTTTACATGGTCCCGCCGTCAGATATTAAAACCAAAAAATCATATTAATGGCTTCATAAAGAACGACACTGTAATGATAGATGCATATATCGGTTAATTTTGCATATCAATATCTGGGCTGATGGTATTGCACCATCATTCAAATCATAAATCTAACGACCAGCTGTTTGTATCAGTTCAAGTCGTGAAGAAATTATTTTAGATATCTACAAGAAGCAAAACACAAACTTTGCAATAGACTTAACAGTAGTGGACCGGGGAGTTGATAACAATTCCCTGAGTGGACTGCCATTGCAAATGTACACTTTGTAAACTTTCTTTTACACGATATTGCCTTTTCCATGTAGGTCTACGGCAAATGTGCAGTTATACGCCTCATACATAGCTGCCCACTGGCTGTTCCATCTCTCATCTTAACCCCCCCCCCCCCTCCCCTCTTGTTTTTACGGTGAAAGGAGCAACTTACAGTACTAGCAGCAACTTCTCAACGTAGGAAGATGAGAGAAGATTCGAGCTTCGCATAACATACAATCAAACACGGTAAATTTATGCTGCACTTAACTTCATAATGTTTTTAAATTCGCATATTTCTGACTGATTTGTAATTTGTATTACCAAAACTGACATTTCATTGTGACTCACCAGTTATTCATGTTCTTCTCATATTCTTGTTTAATTGTTCAAGTCGTAATAATCTAGAAAACCTCGTGTTTATTTAAACGGTTTTGCTTCTGCCGATTGATATTGGTTGGAAGGTTGGGAAAGAAGTTGCAAATGTACAAAAGAGAGTAATCATGAGCAAAGTGAAATGAAAGATCCTGAAAGATCCTGAAAGTCGAAGCCTATAAATGTCCTCCATTAGAGCATTGCTTTTATGTCGTATAATGATGTGAATGTTCTATGTGGGAGGGAGGAAGGGGAAAGTGGTTTATAAGATTGATTAATTACAAATTAGTGGTAGAAAATTCTGCATTGATATAGGCATCATGAGGTATTACTCTGCATAAGATCCGACAAGCTTTATAAGCCGCTTTAAGGCGCCCATTTACTGTTGTTAGTATTAAGTAATCATTCTCGCCTCACTCGGAAGAATGTCCCTTTCAGCAAGCCGTTGTCATTAAAACAGCGTTTGATTTGTCTAAATTGTTTGCTTTTCGTAATTGCACAAAGACAGGTTGATGGAGATAAAGCCTGTATCTGTTGTCGGTTATAGCAGCAAATGTAGTTTAGACACGGTTTAGGGGATTTCTTGGAAGACAAGCCGGTAATTTGGAGACAGTTATGGCGGTCGATATACATTTGTTGTTTCTTTTCTTCTCCTCCAAACTGAGTTTGTTTGATCTTGCCTTTCATGATGTGACCTCAAAGAATCTGAAGCCTAAGCCCTCCTTTCTCTGGCCAAAGGTGAGTTTTGCGAAGTATCCATCATGAAGAAAATAACGGTAAAACCACATAAGGAATTAGCATGATATATCTTCCAAGCTGCATCCAAGCAGGGAGTTGTTATGGAACAACTCCCTGATCCAAGAATGTTTTGATGACATAAGAGAATGTATGCAGAAATAGAAAGTAGACAAGCAAACGCCCACACACGAACATGAACACGAATAATAGAATACAAAAATCAACCCCGAGAATAATTCAAAGGAAAGAGAAATCGGGTGTTCTTGAACAAATCCCCTTTTTCACCGCATCATTAGGACAGTTAGAATTTCAGTCCGACTGTTCGAATACTATAACCAATCAATATGCTTATTTCTACTTATTATTGATCGGAAATACTCTCGGGCCTAAACCATTTTCACAGCATGTATCGCGAATCTTGCATAATTATGTTCGAAGTATACGTGTAATCAAAGTGAGTTATAACTTTGCTATCAATCAATCAATCATCCGATAAATCAATCAATCAGATTATATTATATTATTTCGTTTGATAATAACACATTGTCATATTGATCCCCGTTATGACGTAACAGTTCATAGACACTTTCAGACGAACGTTGAATTTGAGTCAATAATTTCAGGACAGTTAGCAAGCAAAAACACCAAACCAGATCTTATTTATCAACCTAAGATAACAAACCGCGTTGCTTCCATGTATGGAAAGTAATAAGCGAGAAATTGCTCATGTTTTTTTTTTCAAGTTAGTGAAAATTTCATCACCACGACAATTATTTTTCATACACTTTTTTTACAAACACTATATTCGTCAGTATTTGAAACAAACATATATAGTCAAACAAGTGAACTTCATATGACATGAGTTTATAGTATCTATAATATAATATATATAATGTGTATTACTGTTGACACTCCCCAGCCCTACAATGTATACATATCTATGGTGCCTTGCATGGTTTATATATATATATATATATATATATATATATATTCCTTCCTATATATATATATATATATATATATTCCTTCCTATATATATATATATATATAATATAATTTATATAATATTGTCGGAATGTTTAATAATCTTTGCATATATTACATTGACAATTTTGCCGCCTTGCAAGACTTGATCACTCAAGACGAAATATATACAATTCGTCGCCACCGACGATGGCTCTCAGAGAGATATTGCCTGTGATTGTCATCATGGCAGAGAGCAATTTTAGTTTCCTGTCATAGATGAAATCATACAAAGGAAAGACGAAAGAACCCAGTGATGAAATCGGAAAGCTTTATAGCTGTCTCTTCCATGAAAACCAATTTCGATCCAGGCACTGGCAAAGTTTAAATGAATCGAGGCATATATCGACCGATAAAGATATAGAGATACCTGGCTAGTATAACATCAGTTATAATCGGAATTGACGTAAGGAATTCCCGATTCACTGGAAATCATTTAAATCTATATAGCTTTATAGTGAAATGCAATATAAAGTTAAATTGAAATCCCATTAAAGGCATCTGTAGTTATTTGTTGATGGATTTTTTAGTTGTAAGAAAATAGCTTAGTCGCCTTAAAAATAAGGTTAAGCAGCAGGGACAACTCCCTGGTTTCAAATATTGGCCTAGAGCTGAATTTGGTACTTCATGCAGGAGGGGGGGGGGGGGGGGTAAGGTAGAGAAGGGGGTGATGTTGTCACCTGTTACGTAAACAGTATTTATGACCCTCATATATGTGGTATGTAACCACTAGCGTGTTTGCGCAATGCACAGGATAGAATTCTATTGTACAAACGTCCGTTTGGTTCCCGTGATGCAAATAGATATATTTGTATTTTGTTTTGTGCACAAAATGACGGTTGCGTTCCTGATAATAAGAGACAAACATCACTTTTGTTTTCGTTTCTGTGGACATAATGAGTTAAAGATATGACTAGAAAATTTTATAACAACTGATGTCGTAACGCTAGTTTTATTTAATAACTAGAGATAGTATACTGTTGGCTCTAGATCAGTTTGGAAACAACATCGGGCCCAATAAAGCTGAAATGTCTTTGTTTCTCTTTATTATTTGTCAATTATTTTTCCACGGAGGAAAAGAATTTTCTGCAACAAAGATACATTTTGAAGAAATTCTAAGTACAGAGAACTTTGACAGCTAAGGAAACTTTCCCAAATGTATCAGGTTTCGATGATATATCAACAAGAAGATTATATAGCCTAAGTAAAACGTTTGGAAATAATTTCCCCAGATGACATCACAGACCCCCCCCCCCACACCCCCACCTCTACTGTGATCCAAGCTTCCTGGAGTAGTTAACGGTTTAGCCAGTCAAAAGCGGTCACATTCAATCAAACACTTATCTCAAGTTATAAGGGACAATAGATTGAGGTGGGGTTTTCAACTATAGCAGTGTGAAATATTTTTCTTTTCACTAAACGTTTCACATTGTTTGCCACCCAGAAAATCGTTTTAAAGAATAAGGCCTCTTTTCTTTACAATTACGTCATCAAAGGGCGGTGGGGATTCTTAAATAGAGAGCGTGGTTATTAATTAAATGTACTATTTCAACGGTGTAAGCTTAGTCTCAAGCGTGTGACGGAGATGCTTTAACATATACCAGATATACGGACCATCGATCTTACTTATCCAGACATGGTAAATGATACAAAAAACATTTGTCTTTAATTGGAGGTTTTATTCTCTCACAAGCCATTGATATCACCCAAGAAATAAAAATGTCAAAGAATATTTTAAACCGGAATCGAAGTTTGAACTTTGTTCATTCTAGCATATATCTGATATTTTAGGGTCACATTATCTTATCATTAAGTACTATACATTCTCACTGATAGCCTAACGTCTTACACGTTTATACCAGTTGTTTACCGATGACCTAACAGCTTTAAGTATGTCAACCATCTGCTGATCATGTCTTGCTGATTATATTTTACATATCATATTTCGCTTTGATTGTTTGCACAATATGTATCTCGAATTGGCGTTAATACAAGTTTTCTCAAAATCTAATTAAATAAAATATGATTCCCAGTTTATCATCGATAAGAAGGTAATGACATTGTGGGTGCTGATGTTTTGAGTCATGTGGGCGGGGAGGGGAGGGGAGGGGGAGGGGTCGTCGTTGGACCGATTGAAAGCGGATGAACTTCGACTTTACTGCCAGAGCCGACCATAGCAAAGACTCAATCCAATTATACTGCTTCAGTTGAAGAAAAGTTTGAACATTCCGTGTTCTTGATTAATCTCCAAGATCTTATAAAGACTCAATCGACCCTATCAAATTCAGGGAATTGACAACTTGTTTTTTTGTTATCTGACGTCAAATTTTGCCATTAACATGTTGTTTTGTTACTGCTTCATGCCGCCCAAATAGGACTTGATGTCAGTTGAAACTAAAGTGGGTCTTATTATTGATATACTTTACCGGTAACTGAGTCATCTACAAGGTTATAGTCAATGAGAACTCATTAACATACCGCAATCAATGATTCATCCTTTGTTTGTATGTGTTATCGCGCATGTATGTTTGAAGTTCAAGCTTGTTGTTAGACTTTTAAGCAGTAATTCCGTTATGTTGTTCAATGAGCAACGTTCGTCCATTCTAGGTTACTAAAGACGTAACAGGCTTTTAATTGTTCTTGTTCTGAAGATATGTATACGCGTATAAACATAACAGGTGTTGATTTTTTTCTAATTCTGAAGATATGTACGCGTATATACATAAAAGGCATTTGAATTGTTCTAATTCTGAAGAAATGTACGCGTATAAACATACAAGCTTTGAATTGTTCTAATTCTGAAGATATGTGCGCGTATAAACATAACAGGCTTTGAATTGTTTTATAATTCTGAGGATAAATGTATGCGTATATAAAAGGGCTTTGAATTGTTTTAATTCTGACGATACGTACGTGCTGTTTTCATCACGAACCTTACACCGGCCCTTCAACAATACAAATTATGATACATTGTATACGCCGCATCACATAGAACTGTATATATGTTTAAAAATCTACAACTTAACATATACTTAAAGCATTCTTCATAGAGCATGTTAGTTATGTTATCTAAACATGTCCGACAGCATTGCGCTAAAATAGGTTTACCATCTCGTAGTGTTTGCGCACTAATTCTACAGTCTGGTGCAAACTTAGCCTCATTGGTTGCAAAATTATGAGAATTATAATGTGAGTATAGTGTCCCCTTGACCGTAGTGTCCTGAGCTTTTTAAATACAATTGACCCTTGAGACAAATATAAAAGAAATAAAAAATCGAATAAAGATATAAGAAGGTTTATTGTTACTTAAGATATGAGAAATTTTGTTCCCGTTCAATAGTGCCCGGCCGGACACCATTATTACTACTAGAGCTGCCCAATTTATCAAAGTCTGTTCCATCTAACTTGTATTGAACTAGCGAAAACTATGCAATAATTGTTAATAATTGTTTGCCCTTCAAGCGATTTTTTAAAACTCATAATTCTTTTGTGCAAATAGGCCTATTTTGCTTTACAAATATTCACTGAATGTTGCAGGACCTTTGTGTTAAATGTTAAATTTGAACAAGAACGGGTTTCAGTGAGGTTGTCTGTTGTCGCATACCGTGACTATATTCTGCTATGAGAGTCATTTGCCTGAAGCAAGTGACAAATATTGTTGTTTTATATATCTTCCCTGTAGGAGACGTTGCCCTTGTGCAGCTAAACAAGTTGCTCGCTTTATTTGCCTGACTCGGTCAGAGAAATAACAAACATCTGTTTGAGTATATCTGAAGGGTTACATATTGGACACGATTCAACATTACTCTCTCGTGTCCAATAATATGCGGAATGTAGTAAGTATAATATACTTATATAGGCACTATATAATATATAGGCACTAATGTGTTCAAATGTGAACAAAGCGGGGAGGGTGGTGGTTGGGCATGGACAGAGAGGTTGTAACTTGTATAACCACTTAACATGGAATGGATTATAGCAAAGTCGCGGAAGAATGGAACAGTAAATTCGAGAAAATAAACTTAAAGTTAATATGTCGACAGAGCCAGTGGCACAACTGGCAGGTGCCCGCCCCCACAGCCACCCCTTTACTATTGCATGTGATTTCCCACTTAATCCAACTCCCCGACTGAACACTCTTTCCCCACCCCTGCGAAAAATATTTATTCAGGTCGACGAGAAATGAAACAGAAATCAAATGAAACTTTCGTGAAATCCAGTTATATTACAAGTCTCTGTTTTGTTTCAAACTTTTTCTGATTTTCCTTTTTTTTCTGGATGTACCGCCGAAGATTTATACTTGACGTAATACAGTCCTGATGAAATGGTCGCCCTCTCGACTTAAGGTTTACGGTCTCGACTTAAGGTTTACGGTCTCGATTTAAGGTTGACGGTCTCGATTTAAGGTTGACAGTCTCGATTTAAGGTTGACAGTCTCGATTTAAGGTTGACAGTCTCGATTTAAGGTTGACAGTCTCGATTTAAGGTTGAGGGTCTCGATTTAAGGTTGACGGTCTCGATTTAAGGTTGACGGTCTCGATTTAAGGTTGACGGTCTCGACTTAAGGTTGACGGTCTCGATTTAAGGTTTACACTATCGATTTAAGGTTTGCGGTCTCGATTTAAGGTTGACAGTCTCGATTTAAGGTTTAAGGTTTCCAGTCTCGATTTAAGGTTTACATTCTCGATTTAAGGGGACTGGGACGGGGGAAATTCAAAGTGTTTGGTTTTCTTGCTCAAGTTCTCTGTCTTGGATGTCCTTTCGGCATTTATGACCACATCCTGGTGACGTAGGTCACGTGACACCAAATCATGACTCTTTTCTGTGTAGCATCATAGTTGGATGTGTTTTTCCAGTTAGTTCAGTTTACCCATGAACTGACTCGAAACAATATTGATAATAATCGTCATATCTAATAATTGTTTTAAACACCTATATAATGCTTGGACTTTATTTTTGGAACTTCAACGGCGGGTAAACAAATCCCGTGAGGTCAAGCTATTTTTAATAATAAGACAATAAAAGCAAGTCAAACTACGCACATTTCATGGACTTTGGTGTACAAGTTTCCTTGAAATATTTATTGTTTACGGATCTCGGTTAGATTGTCGAGAAATTCCCCCTAAATTGACGCGCTGGTTTTATTGACTAAACGATTATTTCAGTCCATCATATAAAGTCATGAATCGTATGAACTTTGATTCCCCTTGTAGATAACAAACATTTCGTGATAATTACAAAGACAATAAGTGCAGTGTTTCATTCATCAAGTACGACGTAGATATTAATAGTTTCTCTTTGGCGTGGACAAAGAGCTACGGAAAACCAATATGGCCATTGAAAGAAAACAATGTGTCAAACATTTGTATTTAGAAAATTTGGAGAAGAGAATTAAACACCTACACGCAAACCTAAAGAAAGCCTAAAGAAAAGCTTAAAATAAAACCAAATTTACAACAGCGCAAAAAGTGAATCAAAGTTTCCAATTCTACAAACAACAAATAGATAAAACTGTGAAATAAATAGGTTCTAACTTGACTAAGTGACGGCGAGGGAAGTTGGTGGGCGGGGGTTAAATATGGCCACTTTAATCTTCCGTAGAGATCGCGACGGGACGAACTTCGTAATTAAATTTGGTTCCATTCTATATAGTTCCTTGTAAATCTTGATTTATTTATATACGGGCGCTGTTTTTGCTGACGTTCTTTCGTTTTAGTATACCAAGAAACGGGTATCATCAATCTAGTGAACTTTGGACCTCATAAATCTACGTATATCAACAAAAAAAAGGGAGGTTGGGGAAAGTTGAAGATGTTTACTCTAAAAATAGTAAGCTAAAACGGAAGTTTCTCGCAATACGTCTCAAGGAGAAAAACTAATAATTTACCATTCTCTCTAGTAACCACTGTTTCAGAGGAAGACTACATACATATGACGTCATATTGAAGAGTGTTAGGAATATCTCTGGCAACAACAACAACTTATTGACGAAGTAAACATTTTCATTTTATGACATTACCATGCATGAGAATAAGGCGCAATATGTAAAATGTACATATATATTTTAATGACATTCTATCCCATCCGCGGCAGCTCTTTTATACTATTTTTCGTGCTAATTACACGTGTATTTGCCTTCTTGATATGATCAAATCAAAATATTAATATCGAAAGGTGAAAGAACAAAGGAATTTACACCTATAACAACCCTGAAGAAGTCATCATTCTTGTGAAAATACCGAGTCGAACACCAAATGTTCATCCGAAAATAATATTTTTTTTGGTCACATGTTTATGTAGCTAGTAAACTTTACTAACATCATGCTGGGAGCCTTAGTGTTCTTGTAGATCCTTTCCGGCCGAGTTTCCAGGTTACATACTAGGCTATACTGTTTGTGTGTAAAGGTCTACGGACACCAATTAACAACATTGTCCTTATCACTCTAATAGGCATAAGAAATCATGAAAATAGATGTAACTCCCTTCAAAATCCATCAAAGGTTGACCATTTTATAACAAGTCTTTTCTTAATTCTAGTTTTATTTATGAATAAACATTAACTAATTATGTACATTGATAATGTAAAGGGAATGACTGCCTAATTTTCTGTTATGTTAGACATTTGTTTTTACAACCTTCGTTTCAAAGGACACTGCATGAACAAAGGTTTCTATACCTTATAAGGCGATTTTTTGAAATATTTTATTGTCTTGAAAAGAATCACCTCACATTATTCAAATGATATGTGTGGGCTTGTTATTAGGGTTAACTTAGTAAGGGCTAAATTAAGAAATTTTGATGAGCGCAACACTCACGTCATAGTTTGCACATATTTAATGAGTTAACAAGACTTTACCAAACTTCAAATGTGTATATCTTGGAAACGAAAAAAGCTTTTCGAAGAAAAAGTCAATATACTTCGAACGAGATTATCACACACGACAAATGTACAAAAATATGGACAAATTGACTAGGTGTCAGTAGTACTTTAAATGAGTATGTTATTGATTCTTGGTTTTATCTTCACATACAAGCAGTCACGGTGTGTAGGAATAGTACCCACGAAGAATGCTTTCATAGGGAATGGCCCTACCTTAAAGCTGCATACTTCAGCTGTGTGATGTTACAATTACCTGCCTAATTGAAATTCCCTCTTCAGATAAAGAATTAATAATAATAATAATAATTATAATTATTATGATTATTATTATTATTATTATGATTATTATTGTTATTATTATTATTATTATTATTATTATTATTATTATCATTATTATTATTATTGTTATTAGTTTTACTATTGTTGTTGTTGTATTGTTATTATTATTGTTAGTAGTAGCAGTAGTAGTAGTAGTAATAATAGTGGTAGTAGTGGTAGTGGTAGTAGTGGTAGTAGTAGTAGTAGTGGTAGTAGTGGTAGTAGTGGTAGTAGTGGTAGTGGTAGTAGTAGTAGTAATAGTAATAGTAGTAGTAGTAGTAGTAGTAATAGTAGTAGTAGTGGTAGTAGTAATAGTAGTAGTAGTGGTAGTAGTAATAGTAGTAGTAGTAGTAATAGTAGTAGTAATAGTAGTAGTAGTAGTAGTAGTAGTAGTAGTAGTAGTAGTAGTAGTAGTAGTAGTAGTAGTAGTAGTAGTAGTAGTAGTAGTAGTAATAATAGTATTATTAGTAGTATCGACATTTGTATAAAATTACCACTCAGTTTCAAGACTCATCTTTTGCTTTCTTCACGTTAACCTATGTCGTTACAATTAGATACATAGAGAATAGGGAGGTCTCCATACGCAATAAGAGACTAACCATTCGACATATCAACAAATGTTTCGAAATTGTATCATTTCCTTCCATTGCAATGAATAAACAGGTGTTTTGTTTATGTTTTCTCAGTGGAATTGAAAAAAAAGAGGATGATACGAGTATAGGACTGCGTCACAATCTTGATCGGGCCGCATCTGTAGACTATTTTGTTTACATTTGTGTAATGAACATGCTGACGTGGTCGGTGGCAGTGATTTTACGGTAAATCATTCGCACCATATAAGGCAACAGAAAATAAATTTTCTTTCTTTCGATTGCGACAGTTTTTCTCCATTTAAACCCACCTGGTCAGAGTGCATTTAGAATAAGAAACATTGCATCTGCTTCGGAAGTTTGTTTTCCGCGATTCATTAGACAAACACCTATTAAGACTTTTAAGTATTCAATCAGCCTATTTTTTTCAGTGATACATCACCATATGACAGTAATGTGAAACTCATGAACACACGTATCAATGAATCACACGGGGAAGCTTCATGATGTCCATGTTTGGTGACGTCAGTCATGTCGTCATCATAAACATGTAATAGTATTGTACAAAAACATCCTGGTATATGATGTGTTGCAACCTGGAGATCACCTCGGGCATGCACGTGTTGGAGCCCCACCCTACTTGACCTCCACCGTCACACCGACAAAAATGACGCTGTAGTGAAATTAAGTATGTTATAAAGTAAGTAACTAAAACGGACGAATTTATTTCCGTTTCATTACAAATTGGACTCGACCTATTAGTTTAGCGTTGCCACAAAATGTGTGACCTATTGCTCAGAATCGATGAGGAAGTGGCTTCGGTTTTAGATATAAATATTTATCATATAGAATTATACATTTATAAGTACATTAACTCCCATTAAACTATCGACATTGCCTCATTAAGGTGATGCTTGTTTATATGTACGATGGGACCTTTCAAGAATGCTATTAAAATATCTTGTTGAAATTAGAATCGCTGGCTCTTGCATTATTCGTGCTGACAATACCATCTTTATTGTTGTGTTCCTATTGTTCCCTATGACGGCTGTTGTAAAGCAGGACAATGGTCAGTTTCCTCCCCAAAGGAACAATTAACGAGTAATTAATGCAGTCACGCGTCATCAGCGAAACCGTTCGCGATCAGTTTGTTTATTCTTGCCGAAGGTCTGCTTGTGTACGAATTATTTTGGTATGTTAATTAGGATATTCGATTTAAAAACAATGTAAACGAACCTGCAAACATCTATATATAGTCTCAATTGTTATTCATAGATATTTTAGTTTATTTTCTTTTCATATCGAACGATATGACAAATAAGGGGGAAGGAGAGTGGTTGGGCAGGTGTTGAGATTCTATACCTGTCGTCATAGTAACCGGTATGCTATGTCAAACAATGTCATTACACAATAATAACAGATTAGAATTTCGTAAAGCTGTTTCTTCATTTTGACCAATTCGACCAAGTTTAAACAACTTTTCATCTTTCTACAAATTAGTCAGAATGTATTTTATTCAACTTGTTTAGATATAATATGCCTACCATATGTGGTTGCATTAAGAAACCGGGAATGATAATTAGTTTAATCAATCCTGCACAGGAAAAACCCAAAAACTCCTTTTTTTAAATTATATTTTATTAGCATTCATGGTGTTGCCATGGTTACAGTTTAGCGTTGCGTACAAGATTATTATTATAGCTATAATTTAGGATAAAAACAAAGAAGCCAATGTTATGCATATAGTTCTTGGAATCTTTCAATGTCATATTTTCTGTCCCGAAAATGTTACTTTTAAGGAAATAAAAATGCATGATTGTTTAAAGTCCTAATGGCAAGGTATCAAAGAAGTAACACCAATAGTACTAATAGTAATAATAGTAGTAAAGCCATTCGTACAGAACTAGATCTAGCTGCTCTAATAATGTTTTACTGGCTCTTGTTAGATCTGGGAATCAGGTGAAAGGTCCTTTAAATTTTCTGGAGGCAGGTCGTGGAACAGCCTCCACCAAATTTGAAATGATTGCCAAATGTTAATATTTTTATACGCAATATGAAAAGTTATATATTTTGTTGAGATGTCTGATATTTGATTGTCTATCATGTTGCCGTTCTTTCTGTGCTATATTGGATGTTTACCGTGTTTCTACTGCATAATATTGTATATGTATTTTGTATTGAGGGCTCCTCTGGTAAGCAGTGCTTCTGCACTGAGCAGGACTACCCTCATTAAAGATGACAATAATATAAAAAATAATAAAAAATAATTAGTTAACGGTATACTGTGATGAGAAAAACAACAATATAACATATATACGCTGTATATAGCTGTTATACAAGAGATCTATGTTAATTATTGATATTGCATCGCACCTATATTGCCATGGAAACGAAACAAATAATGTTTTTTCATCTTGAGCTCATCTCGCGCTTCTTTGTTTGAGAAGATAAGATAAGATAAGATACTATCGTTGAAAGATATTTAGATAAAGTCGCTCAGATTCCTACCGCTAGCCGGTAAATGGGCTAATGTGTTCAATAACTTGACGACTGAAGATTGGAAGAGATTTTACAGTATACCTTGGGCAACAGTTTCCGATTCAAAAATCCAATATTTTCAGTTTAGAGTTTTACATAGAATAATTGGGACCAATAAGCTTCTTCATATCATGGGGAAAATCCGACTCTCCAAACTGTACCTTTTGCGATACGCATATTGAAAGTATGGAACATCTGTTCTGGGAGTGTAGTGTGACATCCACTTTTATTTTAGGGGTTGAGTCTATGTTATTAAATAAGCAATTCTTCTTCTCCAAGAAGGATATCCTACTTGGTTTCGGTGTCGATGTAGCTCACCCATACAATTTTCTTATTTTATATATGAAGCATTTCATCTTTCAATGTAAATTGAATAAATGTATTCCTGTTGTAGAGGATTTCTTCTATAAATTTCAGTTTATAATAAGTGTAAAAAAGTACACACAACATCGATATCGAAGTAAAAGTAATTTTAACTTTATGCAGCTTAAACAAGCCTTTAGGATTTGCGATTCTCTTTTCCATTAATCTCGTACGATCAATTGAGCTGTTTATTAGAACAACTGTTATTGTGTTATGCCGCTTATTTAATTTGAAGCATCGGGTATGAAAATATGAAGTTGGTTAATTTGACTGAAGTTATCAATAAATGGAGGGAAAAAAAAACTAATGTTGAAAGAAACCTGCTAAGTATAAGCAAGGTATAGTTGTACAGACCTTTATATAACATAAATTGTCTGTTTCCACTAAACATAAACTGCTTTGAGATGAGCATAATGGATTTCAGGATTGATAAAAGAAGTTTGCATATATTTATCAATTCACGACAGCAATTTTGATGAATTTATAGATAAAAATATTGATAATCAATTTCGTGGCTTGAAGTCACCAAGAAAAATAGTTCCCTGAGTTCACTTTGGGCACACTTGTTTACATATATATATTAAGCGGTTGTTGTTTAATATCGAGATGCTTATTGGTCACTTATGAATGTTGCTATGACAACTCCCCCCCCCCCTCTCCTCCACAAAAGAAGACAAACAGGCAAGAAATATAACTATAGTGTTCCCAAGCAATAATGTTTACCTCTGTTTTTCGCGCATAACTATACCTCATTTTCGTCAGTGCATGATCACCGGAAGTGACAAGGAGTAGCAGGAACTGAAACTTTGTATAGGAGAAGACTGCCGACAATACAGTGAAGTCGAAAGCGACTTACTGAGTTCTATATATTAGATCAACAGAAGTATTGAAAAATCGGATTAGTTTTATTTTGAAATATGATATATGATATATATATATGGGCTTCTCTACTCGTTTCTTAAATAAGTGTTGGAAATGGCATGTATTCATATTTTGTAAGGTCCCCTTTAAGGCGATTCATTTTTGGGCCGCTTCAAATAGGCCTATATATGCCAGACGTACACTAATGCTTTTCCCTATCGTGTATAATTGGTGGCGCTATATAGATATACCATCAGTAGGGCATTCCGTCGTCAGTGCTATGCCATGATTTTGGGTAATATTATACCATAGCCATTACCATTAAAGGATTACGGTCAGTAGTAAAACTGCTACTGTTATAGTAACCTAGTAATTATAAGTGTAATCGTTATCTTGCACATTGTGTGTTACCATATATGTTACAATAAAGTATACAGTCTGTTACATAGGCGTACGAGGCGGGGGGCAGGGGGCAGACTGCCCCCCCCCCCCCAAATTTCCAGAGGACAAGAAATTCGGGCAAAAGCCCTGAAAAATTCGGGCAGCCTAAGAGGAGAAATATATATATATATAGGCCTATAAATATATATATATAGGCCTATAAATATATATATATAGGCCTATAAATATATATATAAATATGCAGTAGCTGGCCAGAATCTTTTTCAAATTTTTGCCCGACAATTCCATTTTTTCTTTATTTAGCACCATGATGCCCGAATATTTCCGTGTAACACCACCGTAAGCGCAGCTTATCTGGGCTACCACGCTTTTTGCACGATCATTTTTTTTTCTAACTAGTCAACTGTATACCTGGACATCTCCGACAAGAGTGTATATAAGAAACATTTTCTTTTTCATGCATGGTAAGGGGGCGGTTGCCTAGAAGTACAGGTTTATCATATTCCTTGTTATATTTTATACTTTTTTGTAAGACAAATTGAAGTCTCACCTGACACAGCGACATTATCCCGCCTACGTGTCGTTGAACAATGTATGTTTTTCTGGAGGTAGCTGAGTACCTGTGTTAAAATAATAAATACGGTAACTAAATAGGAGATTAAACAATATACTGTCCTATTTTTCCCCTTCAAAGTAATGTTACCACTTTTTCTTCTTCTAGTTTACCAAATTTTTTGTGGAAGTGCAAATTTCTAAAACGTGAGATTATTAAATAAAGAATTTTTAGATGCAACTTGCAAGGCCTCGGAAGTGCCGTTTCCGGCAATCTGAGTGACATTTTTTGCCAAAAATTTTCTTTAACGCTACGCGCCAACCGATGGTGGCGCTCCGCTTAGATAGTGTCACGGGAACTTTTGGGCTCAAAAATGTCTGCCCCCTTCCCAAACTGAAATGGTCCCGTACGCCTATATATGGTCTGTTATATATCACCGTTACCGTTATTATACTCCTCAGGTTTCAGCATTATGGATACTACAGCTATTTTAACTGTTGTTGCATGATAATAGGGATATAAAGAAAAGATAATAAGATAAAGATTAAGATAACAACCTCCTAATTGGGTTATACTCCTCTTGACCTACGCTCTCGTGATAATAATCAAATCTCGGAATATATATATAGAATGTACACGTGAATACTATATTGTGGCGGTTACGAATCAACCATGTGCTTAGAAATCACGCGCGGAAGGTGGATTACTTGGGCGCTATTTCCGAATGCTATTTTCAAATTTAGAGATATGTGATTGCCAAAGTATAAACTTCCGTTGGACATAATCTTGGGTCCATCGAGGAAAAGCTAAGGCTTAGTAAAGATTTAATGCAATTGATGGCGTTTATCTTGAAAGAAGGAAATACTCGCTAGACTTAATTAAAGAACCATTAAACAAGTAATTTACATCTCATTAAAGATTTTAAACTTGCACTTTAAACAACTTGATGATCTTATGAGGGGTAGCAGTCGTAACGTGATATGCTGTTTGACTAAATTGCTTTAGGGGGAAAGAATACAGAATATAAAAAACATTTTTTTATGACGCACAAGATGGTACTGCATTATTGATATAAAGCAAAATGTGAACTCGGACTTGTTATTGAGTCCATGGAGGTGATATTTTTAATTCAGGATGGCTTGGTTGGTATCGTTTCAATCCATTAGTGGCGTTAGTTTTTAATATTAATTTGTGTTTGGGTCGGATAAAAGTGATTTAATGTTCCTATTCAAATATAGGCTAGCTGTCAATATTATGATTACCGTATCGTTATACTGCAATCAATTGGCGAGTCATAATGCGTTTCTGCTTGTTTGCCTGAAATATTTCATTGTATTTGCAAAATATCACCAATTTCAGAAATCGAGTAAGTTAGACCATAGAGTTAATGATGTTTATATATGTTTATATATATATATATATATATATATATATATATATATATATATATATGAAAATCGTAATGAGTTGAAAATCAAGAACAGTGAAAAAACTTTCAGCCTCCACCGGGATTCGAACCACGGGCCTCCCGCTCTGTACGCGGACACCCTAACCACTAGGCTATGGACGCTGATTGTATGTCCAGAGGTTCGAAACCGGTAAGGAAGATCGTAATTCCACTGTAGGCGTTTGTCACCTATATCGAACAATACTAGTTCTGTTTTTGGTGACATATTTTGCCCTACACTAGAGATCAAACATGATGCTATCCAACTCGAAAATCATTTGTGATTCCTAAAGCCGGATCTCGAAAGAGATACTTTGAACAGACTTTATGTTAATGCAATGGAGGTAAACGACAAAGGCAAATGAATATATATAAATGAAAATCGTAATGAGTTGGAAAATCAAGAACAGTGAAAAAACTTTCAGCCTCCACCGGGATTCGAACCACGGGCCTCCCGCTCTGTACGCGGACACCCTAACCACTAGGCCATGGACGCTAATTGTTTGTCCAAGGGTTCGAAACCGGTAAGGAAGGTCGTAATTCCACTGTAGGCGTTTGTCACCTGTATCGTTTTTGGTGTTTTTGGTGACATATTTTGCCTTACTCTAGAGATCAAACATATATACATCTGCACATTGCGATGAATCCACATTCAACATTAGGCCAATATGAAAGTTGTTAAACACAGAAATTTCGTTCTTAGAATAACTGCTTGCAGTAAATTGCATAGGCCTATGTGCGTAATAACAAAAGCATGTGTTTACATGCAGTGCTATATAGTTGTCTTTTCTTTATCATTTTTATTCTTCTTTGTAGTTTCCTGTTTTTGTTATCGTCGTATTTTAATATCAGTTGAGGTGGTTTTCTGTTTTGCTCTTAAGTTCTTGTTGCTGTCCCGTTAATGTTTGTTGTGATTGTTCGTGTAAGATTCGTTCAATGGATTAAATGTCAGGATTTGTATATTGTTTATATCATAACTTCATTCGATTCTTACTAATGCCTTTATGTTCGAGAAACAAAACAATATATAACATTGAAACTATAAACTGAAAAATTCAGTTTTTAAAGGATTTCCTGAAGTCACAAACATTTCACGTAATTAACTCCTCAGAGACAGGAAATGACGTATTATGACGTATTATGACGATACCTTTTAAGCACTTCATTTACGTTAATCCATAAAACAATGAGAAACAATACATTTGCCACCGTAATTGGCTTCTATTTTGGTTGACATCCTCGGTCATCCGAGAAAGGGATTCGTAAAATGATTCCACAAGAGTATATCTGATGGTAGTAACGGTGGAATGTAACATGAGACTTGCTCCTATACTTCAGACACTAAATAAAAATTGAAGAAGCTCTAAAGTCACAAATCTGTGAACGAAATCTATGTGACTGGTTTCATTTTAAAGGGATTATTACAGTCATAAAAGACATGAAATATTTACAAATATCCATGACAACAAATTAAAAGTTACTGCATAAATTAAAAAATAGGAGGATATAATAAACTTCTTTGATAAAATGTTAATTTTTAGTATTTAACGCACCTGTTGTGTCCTTTAGTTTCTTCACTGGATTATCCCCCATTCTCGTTTAAGTTACAATATGATGTATTATATGCGACATCTATAGCTCTCGTCTAAAATGTTTCCACCCCCCCCCCCTCATATGATAGTCAGAGGCGATGGAAGAGGGTTCAATCAGGGGGAGAGGGGGGGGGGGGTTATGGAAACATGTGACTTTGATTTGACGAAGGAAACCGCAAAGTCATCTCAAACGTCCCTAAATCTGAATGGACCCTCTATGTGCAGTCTGTGCCAATAATACCAGCGTTTCAATGTTTTTTTTTCAAGAAATGAAGGTGTTAGTGTTTAATTCTTCAAGTAAAATGTGCTTTCTAGTTACATTTTTCTCAACAAAAAGGCTCTCTTGGTATGGTATGGCGCGTACACAGTTTATATATAACTATAGTTTTGACGCACAGCAAGACTCATGCACGGTATCCAATTCCATCTTAGGTTTCAGTCCTCATCATTGTTCATATGACCTTATGTACAAAAAAAACTTATAGTGCCTTTATGTTTGAGATCAACTTTACTAAAATAAACAGCCTTACTATTTAGTGGTCCAACAACATTAACAGCATATATGGAAATACTGTAACCTTGGCGTCTGAACCGAACTTGTTCAAGCTAATTTTGAAATTCCTGAAGTATTAGAATTTGGAATTTTGTTTCTGTTAATATTGTGCAAAACTTGGGCCGGCAAATTGATGTTCTGCAGCTTGCCGTTTGAAGCTTCTCGTATGAGGCGTCATGCGGTTTAGACATGTTGGTTCACAAGCTCTAACACAGTCATACAAAGTTTTTACCCTATTGCATGTCACCTTAACATTTCACTAAGTTAATCCTTGAAATGTTTTTAATATGTTACGTATTTTACCCGAAGTTCCGTGTACACCTTGGATTTTACATTGTTCGTCCGATCGGTATCTAAAACATGCATGATCGCAGTCCTATGGAGAACACCCGACTTATTTTACGAAACTTTGTTTATTCTTCCTTCATTCAACACGATGACCATGTTAAAGGAGAAATAAACTCTGGGGTTTTGCCATGTACATGCGGTAGGGGATACTTCTCGAATTCCATTGGTGAAATAACTAAGCGAAATAAAGTTTCCCTGAATTTTACGCGAATTTCCCAATTATTTTTTTTACCCATTTGAACAACGGCCATTTTGTTATTTTGATATTGAGGGCACTTCAAAAGTGACGTAGGCTAGCCACTTCGTAACTTCAAAACAATGAAGCTTTGCATACGAGTTATGGTTTCTACACTATGTTCGAGCATATCGCCAAGCTTATTTAGCGGGTTGAAATGCCTGAATGCCGAGCCTTTGGTTGTGTTAACCGAATTCAGGTCTGTTGGTCAGACATTCTCCTGCGTTCAACAAAGCTTTTTCCGCGAACAATCCATGGCAGCATATCATCTCCTTCTCGCATTCCAATGGCGAACAGAGCACCCGATACTCATAGCTAGTACAGTAACTACTGTTCATGTTCGGCCACCGTGCATCAGTAACTACTGTGCTGTGTTCGCAACACGGTAACATGTGTTACAGGTGGCACAGTAGTTACTGCAAAGCTGTTACACGTTCCATTGTAAGACAAAGAACTGCGCGACTGGACAAGGAGTCTAGGAGTATGACGACGGGATCGGAAATGCCTATGATACAAACCTAAAGGAGGTACTGTACCGCTTGATTCCAGTTCACACTTCTGTTAAAAATTCGTCAATTCGTCATGCCGAGAACGAAGAAAGGACATGTTAGGGTATATCCATAGGCCTGCTTAAGTTATAGCATAAAGCTTATAATGACTAGTACAAATACTACTTCATATTTGGAACCGCGTATTAATGAACACGCACTAGCCTAAATGGTTCGAGTTTTTAACGCCTAAACAAAGGAACAGTAACGCTACTGACGGTCCAATGCATATATAGGCCTGGGTTAGGCCTAGCTTAATTTTGGCCTACAGGATTATTACTAGTAATAAGTCTAGGCCTACTTACACTCTCTGTGCACAGTGATACACTCCATTACTTTCTCTTAGCATGCTATATATCATGGGGCCAAAACAGACAACTTTATTGGCTAATCAGATGGAAAAGTGTCTGAAAGTGACCACTTGCAGATCTAATTCTTCACACGAATGTTTCCGTGTTCACCTTGCTTGGCATACTGCCTGGTTTAGTGCTACAATCGTGTTTGAGCCAAATTAAACATTTTTTGAATTTAACTTCTATGGTTATCATTTTAGAGAGGAAAATGTGGTGCTAGAGATCTCCATGGTGAAGTTAGCCAAATAGCTATGTGTGAGAGATGATGTAGATGCAGCGTAGATGGGGTAATGAGGTTACAACAACGTTGAGCAGATCGCACAAACTGTGAAATGGGGTGTAACACAGTAGAGGTGATGCACAGCACTACTGCAGGGCTATTATGTTAATTGTACTTGAAAATTCATGTTCATATAGTTTGGTACCAGTGTGACAGTGCCTTTTGGCAATTGGGTTTGATGCTTGCTGAGTAACAAGGTTAAGTTTACTTTTGCTTCTTAAACCCTTCACTTTGGCTATAGCTATGCTGGCAGACTAGGCCTTGTGCATAGAACAGAACTGTGTTTAGACCTATGTCTAATCAGTTTTGATTTGGTATAGGTCCTTCAAAATTTTAGATCTAAACTATCAAATGCAGTTGTGATAAAATGTTCAAGTTTGCAAATTTGCATACATGGGTAGCTTTAGTAATGCATTTAAATGTTGAAGTAATAACATGTTACGTTTATATGGGCACAACCACTATTGAATTAAAAGAAATGTAGGAAAGATATGATAAGAGAGTGGTTTCCTTCCTGTTTACGGTCATGTAGTTAGACAAGTTGAAAGTCAGGAGAAGACGCATTTGATATTGATGCTACTACTTGTATACAGTGGCGGAGCGTCCATACAGTCGTGGGGGGGGGGGGCGAATGCCCCCCTGACAGACTCAAATGGACTGCTGGCGCCCTTTTCAGCTTCTTACCACTTTTTACTTATTCGCGATTATTGACTTTTTAGCGCTCTCATCTACCTATTGACATTTGTCACATTTTGATGGCGATGATACCTATCTATTCTTTGTTTATCTGCTAATTAGCAAGGCCTGGAAAGGGTAATTTCCGGTGATCTAGGGAGTATCCATACTCAAAAAGGTTCTGTTCGCTCCGCGCCAACCTGTGGTGGCGCTCCGCTTAGATAGTGTTGAAAGCGCCTCTACAGACCATTCTCGACCCCCCTGATCAATACCCCTAGCTCCGCAACTGCTTGTATATTGGGTATCAGCTCATCAGTAATCAATGCAATCCATTAGATACTCTGTTAAAATAAATTTAAGACACATTTTGTTCATTTCATGCAGATAAACATTCTTCCTGTTGATGACTGTTGTCGGATTGAAGATTGCCGCCAGTATGGAAAACTAACAAAACGGATTGATCGTCATCTGAAGTCTGCTCACAGTTTGAATAGATCCCAGCATAATGCCCTGCCAGAATGCTCACCTGCTGTGTATTTCAAAGAGGCCAAAAAGAAAAAATGGATGAAGTATCGGCATCCTGAAATTTGTAAAGTCGAGGGATGTAAGAAGAATGGCCAACATTTTGCCTCTCTTACAAAACACTTGAAAAGTGTTCACAAAATGACCAGAAAAAAGTATGAGGAGCACCGGTTAGTAACTTTTAGTAAAGTTGTAGCAACAAATGATGAGCAACATCAAATGCATTCTTTTTTTTTAGCGGATTTCAAGTAACTCTAACTTAACCCTTCTGATTTTTTTACTTCTTGAACGTTACTCTTACTTTAACTTTTCTTGATAAATTTCATTTACTTTTCCACGATATGACTTACAACCTAAGTAATAAAGGTGTGAGCATATGTTTCAATAATTTAATAGCATCTAGCAATTGTGCTTAAACATTTCTGTTTCTTGGTGAAAACTACTTCTGAAAGCCTGCACAGTGCCTTTTTTTTACATAATATGCAATAGAAAATTCTCCAGTTTTGTCGTGAAATGTTGCCCTAGTTTCCACATGGGTCTTTCCTTAATAGCCTGGCTGAGAGTTAAGAATGTGTATGTATAGTCTCACGAATGGATGTACAGTTTTGGCCCAGTTGTTGTGGGTTAGGGTTAACAGTAATGTCTACACCCAAACATGTACTGCCTGTATTTGTTAAACAGTTATGTCTGTGACGTAGTTACTACATATGGCAACCTATGGCAATTATCTTTTAGCAATTGTAGAGTCACTTTTCAGACATTTAATAGGTCACCTTTAAAGTCAAGTTTCCTAGTATGTGACCTGCTTGGCATAAATATTTTTGGGTGTAAAAGGGTAAAAAATATTTATGCCAACTGTTGACAAAGTAAATCAGTCCCCATATGAAGAACAGCGTTTAGTGATATTGTATGAGTGGATTCCACGCCTAGCCAATTTGTAATACAATTTCTTCTTTTTTTTTGAACAGATGGTCCGTGGCAGAGAAGAAGAAAACCGAAAAACAAAAAGTGGACTTCTACCTTTTTTCACTTAACTCCGAAGGTAACAGTGCTCATTCAAACATATGCGTGGCTACGACAGATTTTGATAAATAGTTATCATTGCTTATGAATAATATTATTCAATGACTTTGCAGAGCTGGGCCTATAAGTTTACTGGTGAATGAGTAAAAGCCTTTAACATTTCTCAGTATTTCATCATAGCATATCCTCAAAGATCACTACAGTTATAAGCTACCACAACATGAAATGACTGGACAAAGGTGTTTTACAGCTATCATCAGCTAATAGTTAAGAAGTTTCAATTTCAGTAGTCAGTTGCAAACCCATAGAAAGATACACTTTGTTAGTTTATGATGCTCTCCAAACATGAGCAAAACATTGGCGGGCCTCATGATTAGTTGAATTGTTAATTCCTGTCTTGTTTTGTTTTGATGATAATCATAACCTTGCAGTCAAGCAGGCGGATGTGTGTGTATGTGTGAGACACCTTGCTTGTAAACAGGATATCTCAAGAAGGGAAGCTTGGAGCAATATCATATTTGGTGTGTAAAAGTACCTCATGAAGTAAAAGAAGCCTATTATTTTGGTGGAGGTAAAAGGTCATTTGGGGTCACCAGAGGTCAATTTGTGGTAACATTGTAAACATATCTTACGTCGGGAAGCTTGGACAAACCGCAGTCATCTCTTTAGTTTTTGTGCTTTTGCTCATTTATTTCAAAATATCAGCTATTGGTGATCGACAGAAGAAACATTCATCACTCACATTAAAGTAATTAGCTTTTATTGGTTTCTTAAATTTTCCAATTATTCTTTGCAAGTGCAATGTCGGTCATCCACTCGCTCAGATCTTGCAAGCAAGGTTATTTTATAACCTACCGTATCTCCCACCGACTAGCCTATTAGATAACAAGTGCCCTTCGCCTTATAAGAATATGAGAAGGCTGTTTACAATTGAAAATTAGCTTAAAGGCATCTGTAGATAAGTATCAGAAGTCTCTACGAAATCTGAAGTAACTTAAGTATGTCGGTAAATTTCAGAATTGCAATGTACGTCGCTCTATACATGCCTAAGCACAAAGGTAGGTAGAGTTGGCATATACAATGTTGCTATTGGAATGGACAATATCATTATGAATCATCGTTATAATATGTCTTTGCTTCCGTTGTTGAAGTTTTTCATCATATTATGCAAATTGCAAAACTTCAGGTGTGGATGTATTAACGTTGGGGAACTGACCAGGCACAGTTTACGAAAATTAGCTGTCCCCTAGTTTGAGGCCAACAGGCGCAATATCTTTGAGACCCAGGGTTTACCTTGCCATGCGTCTGCTTATTAATGTATGACTTGTACGTGTACCACATTGAGTAAAAGAAGCCTGTTGTCTTTGACAGAGATCAATCTGTATGCTGAATACAAGAAAAGTTTCCATCTCGGCCATCAGCGGCCATTGTGAATATTGTTTGTTATATCTCAATGACTGTTGCTGTACTTAGATTGAAGTATGTTCTTCATCCTTTCTATACCTTACAGCCTAGTGTGTCACATTAATATACAATTTTTCATCTAGCATCATTAAAACCAAAGTGTAGATTTGCTGTCTGTCTTATGTTTAACATTCTAGCCTTATTCTTGTAACCTTCGACGACTGATAAGCGACATGTTATCTGTGGTAAAAGATTGGTATGTTGAGACTGAAACTTTTGAATTAATACAGTGGATTTGCATTAATGCTGATCGTTTGTAAACGAGTCTGTTCCTAATTGATATTTTGGTCTTTAATTTGCTAATCTGACAGGGGGATGTCCAGCAACTCGTGATGAAAGGTGCTCAGTTAAACCCAAGTTACCATCAAGTGGTAAGATAGCTGTGTTGAATTTCTCTTAGTATGTATAAGATATCCAATTTCAATTCCCCATAAATCACAAAAGACCCTCCCAGACCCAAACATATTAATGTTGCATATGTATGACTGAGGATTTTGTTTACAAAGGTGACAATTCAAGACAATATTTTAGTAAAGTAATTAAGACAAATGTACACGGTTCTAAGGGGATAAAGTCATTATCTAAAAGCCCAATGTTCAAAGTCAAACAGGCTAGTTGGCCTACCAAGGTAGTCAGAGTGTAATGCAAGGTCAATCGTCTTATAATGTGGATAAACTTAAAATGTATTCTTTGTATTTAATGGATATACATATATCTATGTCAGGATGATGCATATGATCACCTTTGAGTAGTGGATGAGAGTGCTGGTCATTTGATTTCTCTGGGTTCCAAATAATACAAGCATATCTCAACTTCTGAATAACTTTTAAACTTAAGTAATTGAGATTTTCATTGAAGTAATGGGAACAGAATTCAATATTTGTAGGATATCAGACAGACTGGACAACTTTTCTTAAGTGAATTTTATGTTTCAGGTGATATCTTTCATTGTTTACTCTTGCTGAAGTACTGAATGGTTCTAGAAAGCTGGTCCTACCTTTCTAATTTTTAAGTCATAGCAGTGAGGGTTTGAGTGATCACACGTATTGCCCCTACGTGTAATTTACATGTAGCAGCTCTACTGATTAGAGAATAATTACCAAACTTTTAATATTAAGTTCATTCGTAAGTCCCATTGAGAGTTTTTAAGGTACCAGTAGTTACCAATCCCAATAGGTAAATCCATGCTTTAAAATGATTTCATGTTCATTTCATTACTCCGCATGTGCAGAAGAAGACACATATCCAAGATACATGTACTACCAGGTATACACGGAATCATGTCAAATTATGATTATATCTGATAATGTAAGAGTATTCAATTTGCCAGAAGATGAGCCGCACTGCATCACATACCACATAAAGAAGTTAATTGTGTCTGGTTCCCACGAAGACTGGTTCAGAGAATCCATGAATGAAGGGTCTGGTACCATCATCCGTGGCAAGGAACCCCAAATACTTCAGTATGGCTGTGGACTCTGTCCTTACCAACATAGCGTTGACCTCATTGCAAAACCAAAATTATTTCCAAGTTGAATCTTTCACTAATGTCACTGGGAGTAGCACATCTGGTTAACTCGCTTACAGTATAATGTTGGTGATCAGTAACAGTTATTTACATCTTTTCATATTACTTCATATGACCATTTTTACCAATGTCTCTTATTATAGTATGTAATGAACATGATGTGTTCTTGTACAGGAATCCATGAAAAGTTTAAGTGCTAGTACAGCGGTCAAGAAAAATGTATGTATACTAACAGCAGCACTAAAAGAGATTTCTTGGTGGTGTACTATGTGGCATATAAATAGTAAATAAGTCCAAGCTGCTTGCTGCAATGTCATTGCAATTTTTCCCTCCAAGTTGCTCAAATATATGGCTTTCTGTTGTATGTTACATCTTTTCCTGCCCAAACCTAACATTTTGCAAGAAATGGGTTAACAGTGGTATGTGAAGTAGTCTCATAATGTTTCTTAATTCTTTGTTTTATTCCTACACACAAGCTGAGAGAATCATGAGATGTTGTTTGTGTAGTGACTACATTTTAACACAATATCACTAGATGCAAAGATGCTTGCCCTTCAAATTTTGTTCCTAGGTTAATGTTACATATCAGATAATTCCAATTGTTTTAGACTGAATCAAGAGGGTCAGCAGTGGTGAAAAATATGAGAACCATCTAATGCAGTATTAGGTAGTTGAAGTTTTGTGAACCTAGCTGAAACTTTGACTGTCGACCTTGGCTTGAGTATCTTTTATCTCTCTGAATTTCTTGACGCATATTTCAACGGACTGCTTTTTAAACTTCAAAACATTGTTTTAAAGTGAGAACATAATCTCTTTAATTTTCAGGGAAATTTTTTGTTTTGGTTGAGGTCAAGTGGCGGTAACAGTCATATAAGTTTCATCAATAAATTCAACGTATATCCATAAACAAAAGATTCAACAGATGCATTGATAGAAACATGAGCAGCTTACATGTACATCAAACTCTGTAGGTACATAACCCTTATTAAATTTTGGGGAGTGGAAAGTTTGTTTGAGGCCACCAAATTTCAAAACTGAAAACCTTAAAAACACAGCACCTGACCATTCATGACAAACTTCAGCTCATACTTGATATGGGGGCAAAACTTAGTAAATTATTTGCTGACATTGCCCCAGATGGGGGGTAGAAATGCTGTGGTTTTAATGTTAATGGTTACAAATTGAAAATCCTGTAAATGAGCAAATAAAACCTTTTTACTCAAATTTGTCTACATACTTGTGTGCCTAGTATATATTTTGTTCTTATGTCATGTTATCGATATGATACATATGTCACTTTTTAATGAAGTATTATGAGTGAAAGCAAGCAATTTTGTGTACAAGAAAAACCTTGTGAATGAAAAGGTTTATGCATGGCCTTGAAAACAAGGCATGTATGGTTGTGTTGAAAGCAAAGCAGACAATATGATACAAACTACAAGGCAGACATTACTAAACAAAAGAAAGTTGAAACAATGGTTGTTTCTCTGCAGTTAGTCTCATAAAGTAATAATCAGATTTTGGAAAGAGATGTTTCAAACGTTTCTTAAACTATGAATGCTCAGAATGATGTAGAGATCCGGAGGGAGGGCGTTCTACACTTTTGACCACACTTAGCAAATGTTCTATCACCATGGGTTGTAGTTTTATGTTTAGAAAAAATGGACAAGTATCCAAAACTTTATATCTGTAGGCTAAACCTGTACATCAACTAATACCATATTCAACTGGTATTTGACTATTACACTCTTGAAATGGGCATTGTTAGGGTGTTATAATGTGTCCTAGTATATAAATAATTATGAGGGCTTTCCTGCGGAGCGATGCGTGGTTGAAAAGAGAAAGCATACATGATGAGTTGCGTGCATTTAGTACATCTATTGAGGTGTCTGTCTCACTCAAGACCTGGCAATCGAATGCCCTCCAAACTACTGACAATTGCAGCTGCTACTGCAACTAATAAACATACACATAACAGAAATAACACTGACATACACAGCCACTGTCTAAAATACTTCAAACATGCAATATGCTACCCTTGCCCTTAGAAAATGTTCTCATTTTTTCATGCAACTTTTCACAAACATAAATATTTATTCATATTTCCTCATAATACATTTAAGAAACCCCAACCACACATGTAAATGTATTAAATATATATTAAAACAGCTCAATCGTAAAGTGAAATCTAATCTTCCTGTCAGAGTACAAAATAAGAATGTTGATCGTGATTCAATTTTTGACCGTATGCAGGATAGGCAGGACACACATAAGTTCTATCATGATAAAACAGCAAAACCTTTGAGTCCGTTAGTTCCCGGACAAAGTGTATATGTACAAGACTAAAGTTCAGGCAAATGGACCCCAGGTACATTACTAAAGCAAAGACATGAACCACGATCGTATGAAATTCAAACCGACTCGGGCGGAAAACTGAGGAGGAATAGGAAACATTTAAAGGAAGGGGAAAAGGTTCTACCCCAGTCAGAGATTATAAACCATAACTCTGACCCCAGTTCAGAAATAGAAAATATTCTGGCACCAGAACCAGAAGGTCCAGACCCACAAGAAGATGTTTTTATTACTAGGTCTGGTCAGAGAGTAAAGAAAAGATTGATGTTGGAATTATAATTTTTACAAGCTGTGTAGTATTGTTTGCGAAATACTACCAGACTTACACAAAGCCCTTGTAATTATTAAGAACGTTTAATTGAATTGTAGCCTAAGACTCCCAACTTATTAAGGAAAGGGGGATGTAATGTTATTGAATATGCATTCATATGTACGTGTGCAAACGATGCACTACATTGTATAATCTGCACCTGTATGTTAATGAGCTGTGTATTTGCATATTGATATATAAGTTAAAGCATGCCGTCTGCCCGTCCTTGTTCACCCTGTCTCTCCATCTGTCAACAAGTAACCTTGGACATGTCGTCCTATATATCTGTCCTGTACAGCATGATGTAACGCAATAAATTATAACATGTTATTTGTTAATACTCTACGTCGACTGTGTTCTACTTGATTGCTTAAAAGAACTCATATACCTAAACAAGGAAACATGACGTCATGCCGTAGCCTGGCATTTACTCTACTAAAACATCTTAATTACACTCAACATACAACCAAACACTTGGCAAGCTACTACTTAAACAATTATGCTATTTTAAATAAAAAAATAAGGAGATATAAGTGGAAATCCTTAAATGCCTTTATACAGATCCAGGGCTTCCTTTGAGATGCTCCCTGCATCTACCCATTGATTATATTTGGAAGAGTACCCGTGCCACTTGACCAGATACTGAGTTTCTCCCTTCTTCTGCCTCTTCTTAAGGACTTTCTCCACCGGGAAGAAATCAGCTGAAACAAAAAAAAATACTTTTAATAGCATGGAAAACTTAATCATTTAACAATAATAGTGGTGAATGATTAATCAGGAAGTTGCTACTCCAGCTTGAAAACTATGTTCAAATTAGTAGGCCTATGCCCTAGAAGCAGGAACCCACAATGTGCAAAATATGTAAGCATGTTGAGAAATCTGTTAAAAGCAACAGAATCATTCATTCATTCATTCAGAATTCATTGTTGGTTAAGGTGTAATACTATGGAAAGGGGGTCACCATACCTGCTTCGTCCTCCTGCTCTTTTTCTTCTCCTGCTTGTACCTCTTCATGCACATCTTCCTCAGTATTTTCTGGACATGAGTGTAAGTCTTCAAATATGTCCAGCAGAATGACTGCAGGTTCTATGGAGATTATGAAAATGATACATAGTTCCATTAGAAGTGCAAACTCATGCATCGGGATGTTACAATCTTCGTAACTTCCAATGAAATGAGATGATGAGAGGGATAAAAAGAATAAACAATTTGCTATTTCAGCACAATGTAATGACAGGAAGTAATGGTACCATTCACATTTATGAAGGACAGAAGCTACAAGTTAATGACTTTAATGTAATTCATTTCTGTCATGGATGTTTATCTCAGACTCATTAGTTTTAATAAGAAACAATCACATTGGGAATTACATCATGCACTGGACATGACATTTGTCAATTTTTAGGATAGGAATGCTCACTGGCACACTGAGTACTAACAAGGGTTTGCCTGAGTGTCATGGTGACAAATACTCCCCTAAGATACTACAAAATCTTTGCCACTCCAGTAAGTGGAGATAATAGATACAAATAAATACCCTGTAATATATCACCTTGCATGTCACTTATTAAATCTGACATTCACATGATATGTCCACGCTTCTCTCTGTGAGATATCCTGTTTACAAGCTTTACTTCACAACACATACACATGCATGCATCACGACTAAAAAGGTTACAATTATCATCAAAACCCAAAATGATGAAATGCAATGCTTGTTGTATGCATAAGCAAAGAATGTTCTAACCACTGCAATAAAGATAGAAATGAAGTAGAACATGACAGCCAAACCACTAACCCTCTTGGTCGTACGATGGCTGAACAGCTTCATCATGACTAGAGCCTTGATCTTGATCCTGCAGGTCTAACATTTGACTCTCATCACTCACAGACACTGCAAACAGAAATTACAGAGGAAAGGGAACAAACACAGTGAGCAAGCACATTATATAAAATTGATTATATTTGTGTTTGTTTTAAGCTTTGATATGTGCAATTCTGCTGCCGACATATTAACATTCTGATCATGGTCACTACAAAACTGCAGAACTACAATTAGTCTGAGTGTAGTACAGTCATTTTGCTCCAGAGAATTTTTAACAAATGGTCAACTAGCTTAAACCAAAAGGTTTAGATTTTGAACAGGAAGTTAAATGACTTGTGCTGTAAAATCGAACAAAAGATATTTTTAAAAAGTATGTTATATCAGCAAACTTTAAGTTCGATATAAGTTTTGTACGTACCATGTTCATTTGCTGATGAGCAATTGGCCACTGGAGTAATAGTTGCATTGCTGGAAGAACCTTGTGAGGAAAAGCAATGAAAGTGAAATAAACTTGATTGGTTACAATATGTTCTCATGAGAACTTACACACACTATAAGTATATACAACAATATATGGACAATATAAATGTGTACAGTCATGAACACCATTACAGGACGAAAAAACAGCAAGTACCCTAAGCCCAGGTCAAAATTTTTATGTAGTGGTGTAACTATAACATACCACTATCTATATTATGGACAGACCCCTCCCTTCTCCATTTCAGTGAATATATTTCATTGTGATTATTTCCCTTTAAGCTGGTATTGTGTGTACCTACCAGCATGTATCATGTGACAATTTCAATGAAGTTCTGCAGCAAAAACACCCAGCCCCTATGTCCACTCACCCCCCCCCCCCCTCCCCTACTCTCATATCATGTTTGTAAGTGTTCCAATTGTCCTGCTTAGCTTTATAACAATTGATGACTGTAAATGACTGTAGAAAGCAAAAGGATATCTGCTCACTGAAAGGTAACACTTGTTGGCCTTGTGCTTTACTAGTAAGACATACAAATAAAACAACAAACTTACGGATGGTAATACTATTTTTGCTGCGTAATATTGCTTGCAGATCATCGACTCCATACGCAGACGGTCGTTTGCAGGTAATACCAGGTGGCAGACCATCAACCACAATATTCCCCATAGCAAGCTGCTTGTAGCTCATTGCTCTTCTGCCCGTACCTGCATCTGTGATCATATAAATCAAACATGTGTCCTTAAAATGTTGCAGGGATAGCAATGTGCCTTAAATCAGATAGCTAGTAACATAGTTTACTAGTTTACATGATAAACTCGAGTTCATGCCTCAATCCAGCTAACAGTGTAATATTAACACACAAGAACTGTTCTATTCACTGGAAACCTTCCCAACATTAAAGCTTTGCAAGTTTCCTTAAGTTGAAAACATTTTAATTCCTTTAAATTGAATATGTGGTGGTTTTTCTACATCCTCTAATCCGTTCAAATTTATGTTACATCTTTTCACTTCCATTATGACACATTGCATTATGTTATTGTGGGACTCAGTAAAACCTAGCACTTTTGGACAAAGAAATTCCTATTTTCACAAACATTCCTAAGCGCACAAGTGACTGTAGTTCACCCTGACGTAGATGTGTGGAGTTGTGTGAGGAAAACCGTCGATCCAGCTATTCACTTCAGTACGGTACTATGCCTGTACGACACTCTGTCAAATATAAACTGTTAGTATCAAAATGCCAATGATTTGTGTAGTAGGATGTTGCCAATACACTTTTTAGAACCGAAGATTTAGTTTCTTTATGTTTCCCAGTGATCAAACCGACGACAGACGCTGCAGGCTTGGATTTATTTTGTAAGGAGAACTCGCAATGACTTTCTCGCTCCCAGGTTTCCCACCGTATGCCGGCAAAAATATGTTCAGCACACTTCAGAAACGATGACTGGGACAGAGGATACATTGTTCCGAATAGTTTCCTTGGGACGAATTGGCGTTATGCTACATGTTTACTTCTAAACTCAAAATTGTTACCTTGTGTACGTCAATTTTTTTTACCCTGGTCATAATTACCGTCACATTTCTGTCTTTGGGTGGTATAAGCAATATCTTTCATATGCCAGGCTGACCGTTGTTTTCACGTCACTTAGTCATATCTAGGTAAATCCAGGTTTATAAGGACGGGTTATAGACAACGAGGATGACAGAAAATATGACTTATTCAACCAGCGAAGAGTTTAGCTTTTTTATTTACCTTAGGAAGAATGATGGGCTATACTAGATCGATACTGATTAGTTCCATTTTTGGGTCTTCTGTTAATAGAGATAGTCATCCTTATTGGTAGGCTGGAAGTATGCTTTGAATATTTGGCATGTTTGCTATACCATTTGAAATTATCCATGCCAATTGTGCTCGACTACCGACTACCTAATGTATATATTTTCCTGAGACGGTAAAAGTTCATGCATTTTTCACTTTTGAAACTCTTAAAATGTGTAACAAGGAATCCATCAGGCATTTTGTTTTTCTGTGGTGTTCCAATTGCTTGTGTATCTGCTTTTGTGCAGTTGTGACTTGCTGAAAGCATTATACTTTATGTCAGCAAGACTGAGACATATACCCCGCAGAGCTTTGTATTTCTTGGATTCAACTGCATCCACTGTCCGAAACTAACTGCAAAACACGATTAATTGCAACAAAAATGAAGAAATACCTGAAATGTTGATATTTTCACAAGGTAAGAATCGGAATTGCGGTAAGGCCTCAATATCATACCGCACACTATGTAACGTGGCCTATAATGGCAACGAATCTTACAAAATATGATCAGTCATTGATGCAGGTTTGTAACCATAATTTACTTGTAATTGAAGAACTGCCAACCAAAATGAGTTTAAGTAGCCATGTGTGAAAAATTCTAACAACCATTTCTTTTTCCTGTAGCTGCATGTTTATTGCAAGAATGAAGTTAATAAAAGGCTCACTTTCTTAAGAGAAGTAAAAAGAAAGTCCATTGTTATTGTTTTGCCTATGGGGTACACTCTGCAGAATGACGACACACAGTGACCTGTACGTTCATTAGCTTGTTCGCATCACATTTCTGGTCAGTGAGAATCTGCCAACTTTAACATCAAATTTCTTTAAATTGCTTTCTTTTCCAACTAAACGGAAACCACAGTATTGTTTGTGTAGTAAATACTTTACTATGAGCCAAAAAATTGGAATATTGCATTTTAATGTCTGCAGCTCATAATAATGAACAATCAATATTAGGCAGCTAATGTAAGTAGCGCTGTGAACAATTGGGAAACTGATTGACTGATTTTCCAGTTGTTCGTACTTCACTCAGCAGTTTAAGAATGGAATTTGACTTTATCATATCAAAAAAATTCCTGTTGATTGCTAATGAGTTATAAGTGACAATAAGACAATAATGATATTTCTCTCCCAAGATGCAATTGATGAATGTGATTTAGTCAGTTTCACTTACAGTATTTTTCGTTAAAGAGCTCCTGCACGCTGGTACGTAGAGTTTCACGGGTTGCTTCTTTAACAGGACCATCAGCATTACCCCCTATTGAATGAAACAGAAAGAAAAAACAATCACAAGTTTGATCTACCTTCAAAATGAATGTATGACCTTTAAATATTTCCTCATATGCAGTTGATTTTTGTGGGATAATTGTATGTATATATATATATAAATATATATATGTATACAGATGATCCTGCAAGCAGGAACTCGCGCTACTTGTGCTACTGTGCATTACACCACCTAATAGATTTGACTTCTACTGGAAAACCCATTCATATAATTGCTCTACTTACTACTTCAAATTTACATCAGCAACTCTTTTTTTGTCTTGGTTTGCTACAATTTTAAAGGGATGTTGGTTGGTAAGAGGGATGAAGTCAAAGCAATCTGACTTCCAGGCATTTAAAGTCTCTATGCCACTTGACTAATAAATAACTGCAATGAATAATAACTCAACAATGAAATTGTTTTGCATACCTATAACACTCAGTCCAAATTTTCGTAAGAGTTCTACCTCTTTATCTAAAAACTTTTGTCCTTCAGTAGTTCCTGAACTATGGAGATTTTGCTCTGTATCTATGGCAACGAACATTGCTTCATAGTCCAATTCTTCAAGTTGAAAACACTGGAAAGAAATGAAGAACAATTATATTACTCCCAGTAATAGGAACAAACATTAAAGCACCCTCAACAATCTCACACACGCACACACACACAGACGTGCAAAAACAAGATGGAATATCTTTTTGTTTTCCACCACACTACCCCAATGATAATTCATTGCAATATTCAGGTAAATTATTGAATTGCTAGTTATTTGAGTCAACGATATCATAGCAGTCATGCTTGTGACCTCTATGAAAGAATACAGTAACTGGAGTTAACATGCAACATCACAGCGTCAATCTGCTTCACTGGTTATGACTTTGGTGGTAAATTTGATTGTGATTGTTGTTTTTTGTTTCATACTTTGAAAGATGACTTTGCTGTTCTTCAGTACAGAGCAGAAAATTCCCTCACCCACTACTACTGAAATCACATCACTTTAGCTTCCTAGTTGGATATAAAGCAATAGGAACAGTGGAGATTTTTCCTGTGTTAATTGCAATGATAACACTAATATTTCCACTTTTATTTGCTATAGTAAAAAATGTGGAGGCACGTAGCGGTTCCATGCATGTTCTACCATATGGGGGAAATTGGTTAGAGTTTGCGTCTTAATTCTTATGTCAAGTGTCAAGTACTTGGGAATGTTGTACTAGAGTATTTTCATCGGTAATGAAATATAGAGAAACATAATTTGGCATAGTCATTGGAGTAAAAACATAAGTGAAAGGCTATTTAATTAGCAGCCATGATAACACCTGCAATGTCATACCTACAGATGGGAGTGAAACAATATGCAGCTCTAATTATACAGATTGTTATAGTCATCAGTCTTCCACTGAAATTTCTGCAGTATGTAATTGACATACCATGGAATTGTGTTTATAAACACTCTCACTGCAAATGATAGCCTTTGGTTACTGCTATTTCAGTTTTTTACCATTTTCTTGATTTCAGTCAAAATGTGCCTGGCCATGACCTTCTTATGCTCCTGCCTGATTGTAGCACCTTCGGCATCCATCCTATTTTTGTTATCTGCTTGCTCCTTGTATTTGCTTACTTCTGGTGTACCTTTTACTTTCTTCCATGCTTCATTGGCTTTGTTAAGGGTTGTAGCCTGGTTTTCAGGTGATGTTGCTGCAAAACAAAGAAAAATTGAAGATTAACTCATTTAGGCAATTATGATAAAAGGCAGCTCAATGTCAGTATTTTATCCAGATAGCTGCATCCCTAAAGGTGGTTAATTACTTGGAATTCAGACAGAGAACTTGTTTTATGCAATGAATGTACGGAGTGTAGCATATATAGACCACTCCAGACAACATTACACAGTATTACTTGACTACTTGCATGCAGATCTATTGTACACATTTGTACCTGTGCAGGAGACAAACCCATGTCCCATATCCCACAAACCATGCATGCTTACATAGAAGAACGTTATTTTGAACACAAGCTGACTGGAATCAGTACACGATTTGTGATTAGGCCTCAAGTAATTAAATTCTCATAAACAATCAGGACTAGAGAACACTATGAATCTTGATCAGGCATTGCAAACTTAATATAATGAACACATGTTAATAATCTCTAGAAGAAGGCTCCAATTCAAATTCTTGAATATCCCAGGCATATCTATGTCACATCGTAAGCCATACATGACCTTGATCACAAGCTCATGAACAACACAGATACAAATCATCCAACTTCATCAAATTTTATTCAGTTACATTGGACACTGTGTGAATAGAAGAATCTTTCCAAATTTGGACACAGAGCCAGGCTGACAGACAGATAGACTTAAGTCAGACAGACATGATATCCTTACCTTGGTTGCATAAAGGTGAACATTGTCATGTTGAGCTGTGTATGAGCTGACTTATGGTAAAGAAATCATAAAAGCTCACCACTTTCTCTTTTTTATGGCAATTTTAGTAACCAACATGTCACCCCACATTTTGTGAGTCCTGTGTTGGATTTTAGACTCCCACCCCAGTCAGAAAGAGCAAACACCTGGGTGTAGTACCACCATTATGATCAGTACTAGTATCACATTTTTCTAATTTGTTTTTCTTTGAAATGTCATGGCATGCATGCTAACAATCTTTGTCACAGCTAAACAAGGAAAGTGATTGTGGGAAGGATAGAAGGGGGGGGGGGGGGGGTGACTCAAGCCACCTCCTTCAAAACCACCACAAAGAAAGCCAATAGTAAAGCTGGATGTTTGCTCAATTCTTCTAACAATAAAATTAAAAGACTTGTGGCTTGCATCAGAAACAAGGTTGGATTTTCTTGACTACTCAGATATAATGAACTTCATATCTACTGTACCCACCATGTTCTGAAATATACTCTGCCATGAAGCAGCTATAGGCACTCTTTTTCCTGGGTTTTAGTGAAGGTACTTTGCTGCGGCTGCCAAATTTTCTTCTGACCTGCTTTGTTTTTTTGTTGTCAATCCAGTTCTAATGAGATATATAACAAACAAATACATAAAAAAAAATGGTGTGTCTAGTGTCATTCAAACAATTACAAACAATCCAATAAAGTATGATCAAGTCAGAAGCTAAATTTAATCTAGTGATGGTAGTGGCCTAGAGATATTGAACATTCCTGGAACATTTCTTCATGTTTGTCTTTCAACCTTCTCAACTATTGAATGCAATTTTTAATCGTCAGATTAATAAGACAGATGTGGTCAACTCAGCTTACCAACATTTGGCTCATCAACATCATGGTAGCTGATGGCAATTGCCATGCGTGGCAAGCATTAAATGAATAATCACTGCTGCAAGTGTAGGTTACAAATTTTGGTAAACAGTGTAATCCATACAAAATCCAGACAGGCCTAAGAATATGCTGATGTAGCACATTATGTTGCCAATGAATTTAAGTGAAAGAAGGTTGAAGTCAAAGTACTGTACACTTCGTTATAACGTAATGATGGGAGATGTAGGTTTAATGGAAAAAAAAACTTGACACACTGCTGCTAGACTTGCTTCAAATAATTAATGTAGAGCACCACAGAGCAAACACAATTAAAGGAATAGTTCAGGTGTCAAAAATGTTTATCTTATATGAAAGAGGACAATAAAAGAAACCCAACAGTGAAGAAATTATTCAAATATCTTTTTCCGTTTAGGAGATATTCAAATTTAAAGTTCTATCTGATTGTGTAGAAACTGCTGAAATCAGACTAGCTGTGACGTCATATCCTCACATTCCTGAAAAGTCTTTGTTATTTTATTAAAATATTTTGTAAGATTTTATGACCTACAACCAAAAGATACGTCAGGAGATCTCATATGTGTCAAGGGAAGTATTTGAGATTTAACATCTGAAGAATGTTTGATTATATTTTTTTAGTTTTGTGAAAAAAAAATGTATTATAATTATTTTTTAATGAAATATATTGACACATGTTAAGGAAGTGAGGATGTGACATCACACCCTCACAGTTAGTCTTTCTACACCAGTCATTTGCAAAGAAATTGTGAAATCTTCAAAGTGTGATATCGCCTTAGCAGAGAATGCTATCATGGTAGTTTCTTCACTATTCTGTTTGTCTTTTTAAGCTATTTCATACAAGATAGACATGTCAGACACCTGAACCAATCCTTTAAGCCTTGCAAGGAAGGCCCCAGCATTCTACATACTGGTAGCTGAGATGATGATTTCTTAACCTGAGCTCTGAGATATCCTCATAGCTGCAGGCTTCCATACAATGATATAATTCCAATGAACCCAAATTATGTAAATTTTCAAATCAATCTGCTCTAACTCTTTATTAGGAAGACCCGAACATAACTTTTTTCACAATGCGCTGGAAATACATTCAGCTGTGACATTTTAAGGAAATGGCGACAGTTTGAGGTAATTTACCTCCACTATACACAAAACATACAATTACAATATATGAAATAAACAAAATTTCTCTGTTTACAGTGGACCCCCTGAAGGAGTTCAGGTCCAACCTAGGAGATCCTGAGATTATGGATGGTAAATTTGTTCTGCAGTTCAAATGCAGATCTGAATCATCAACAGTTTAAAGACCTTGTGTTTGAGGAATTTACAAGATAACCTCTGCAAGGGGTAGTAGATCCCTAACAAAGCTGTTCATTCATGACCACAGATCAACTGGGACCTTTACACAAATTATGTGACATAGTTTTATGCAGGCAATACAGCAATTCTCAAGAGAACAGACAGACATGTATCATGGCTAGCATGAACTGCTCACTCTGGTCTGTGAGTCATAGAGTACTGCTCCTATGGGAAATTAAACAGGGAGTGTTTCCTACAGTATATTGAGAACACATACATTCCTCTGAATTGACAGAACAGTTTGCACAATTTACACCACCATCCCTAGCCGATGTACAGTACAGCTGATCACCGACTTCTGATTAATTATGGATTAATTTTACATGGCACAACTGACTCTACCAGCCATAATTGGCTTTCTTACTCAATATAAACATTCAGGAAAGATTGATACTTAGGTACAGTATTCTATTAATGTTGACGACGAAAATCATAACGAAGATGACAATGAAGACATGAATATTTTTTTTACCCAATAATTGCCCTCATTCAGGGAGTCTGTTTTAATTCCTTGGATGCCTTCTTTTTCCAGAAAATGCTGTGACAAGTATATTTTCTTTTTCCCCCATTATGGGGACATTCCGTTTGTAATGCAATATCTTGGGTATGTCTCAACATGCTCAGTAAAATTTACCTCGGTATATTTCTGTCAGTAATCTGTCATGTCTTACAGAGATTGAGTAGTTTGCTTCCAATTGACAGTTGTTGCATTAGCTTTAGATTAAACTTAGAGACTGCAATGACTGTTCCTTTTGTCATTGGTTGCGAGGAACGTTTTAGAAGTTGTTACTGTCTACATAAGGCCTTCTACAAAATAGCACAGGGAGGGCACAGGCTACCTGCAGATGGTCCAGATCAGATCCCAGCCATTCCTCGGTATAAATTAAACAGGCATAGCCTAATTGGGTTCAAATAAGACTAGCTAGGACTCCTTTTGTGGAGAATAAGAAGATAGCTTGCAACTGAGATAAAAACAATGTTGTTTAACTACTGCGCTGGATCAAGGTGACCCTAGAGTCCATTTCAGTGGGCTTTCTAACATCACGCCCGCCCTGGTTGAGCTCTCAAAATATCAAACTCATAGGAAACGAATCAGCAGTGGCAGAAAATTAACCCAATGTTGTTCAAATTTGAGCAAAATAATAAATTTTAAACTGACCTTTATTCTTCTGGCACTTAATGAAGTTTGTTTTGTTAATTCCAATATCTTTTTCTTGTTCAAACTGCTCCCATAACTCTGCAGCCCATTACACCAATATTCCTCAAGGAGTTTACTCTCATCAGCAGTAAGTGCATTCCTACAAAAGAAACAGAAATGTAAATTCTGCTGGGGAAGCAATTTATTTAATTTACAAGAAGCCTATTTAGCAACATATGGTAGTCTTATTTCAAAAGCATAATAGCTTAAATGCTTGTTAAATTTTTATTTATGTTTTAATTAAACCAACCATTATTACATGTACCAGCAAATTTATAATGGACTTTACAACATTGAAGGTTTACTGTATTTGACCTTATATGCTAGATTTTCAAATATGGTCACCTTTGGACGAAATTCTTTAATCTTTTTATTACCAATCTAGAGGAAATTTACCATTTCTGCATGTCCTTACTTGGCAATATTCAGGTGAGCATGCAAGGTGCACAGGTCTTTCCTACATTATGCCTAGCTTGTCCTCACTATTTGTTACAAGTGACTTCAAGGTTATGCTACCTCAGTTGATTCTTCTCTAATTTGTCAATGGGGAATATGGCAAGACTTTAGAAGGTTGTAACCAGGGTAAATGTCATCACAGCTGCTGCTGAGGGTTAATGCCATAAATTTAACTTCAAAATCTCCTCAAGCTGAGATAAATTCCAAGGACAGGATGCAGTAACAAATTGCAGTGGAATTTATATTTATTTCAGAAACACTTAGTTTCTACAGCACTCATCAACAGGCCTGGTAACAGCTAAAGGAAAACCTCACTTAGGAACAGTTAATATCACTACTTGATTGAGGATGAGGAGAATGAAAACAAACTACAGGCTTATGTTGTAAGTTGTAACTCCCCTGTATACAGAATGTTAGATAAGGTACTGTACCTGTAAAACATTTGCTAGAGCAATAAGAACAATGAGCAAATTAGCTATGAGTACAGTAGATGGGAAATGAACAATTGGTACTGTCATCATTATTACGTAGAGTAATGATTGACTGACTTCATACAGTACCTTGTATTGATCGATGGCAGAGGCATAAAGGGACCCTTCCTTAATCACTGATGTAATGATAGTCCCCCACATCAGCTGCTATTATTTCAGCTTTGATCCTAAAATTGTGTCTTCTAGTTTCATTAATGACACAGTTGTTAAGATGTGTTGTTGAATGTCCCATTTGTTTTGTCAATTCATATTTAAGTCAAGTGTAAAAAGTTTGAAGTCAAACAGCCAACATTCACTTTTTTGTGAAGAATGCTGAAAGGTTCAAATTCTGGACACTTGTCCTGATTAATTTTTTATTCTTGTATTTCCATTTTATTTTGACCATTTGATTACCCTACCCACCACCCCCACCCACCTCCTTTTTTTAAGAATCCAGCTTAATACCTGCATGGTAAAGGAAACTCAAATTTGGTTTTGAAGTGTAGGGTTAATTGTTTACTGGCCATAAAATTAAATCACTTACTGTTGATTAATTCTTTCACTGGGTTATTAATAAATGGGTAATAAAATTTAGAAAGATAGAACGAACGTTCCATTGGCTACTACACTAAATATGATTAACTCATAACTGCATGATTTCAAACTCTGAAAACAAGTAAGTTCACTGACAAATTCTTTCCACTGCCCCCCCCCCCCACCAAAAAAAAACAGTAACAGACAGCAACCCAAGTGGTCATCCTACAGTAGAGCCAATGACACCGAAACATTGCAAACACATTCAAACTGCATAAAAATATACAACATGTGGGGGCCAGTATATAACAGGGGCAGACCTCCTTAGACAATGCAATGTATGTGCACTAAAATATTAATTACACAATGTGAAAATAATGATATCATCCATGACCACTCCCCCCCCCTACCCTCCTTCTGATTCCACTATACATACAGAGAGTTACAGTGGTGGCATGGAATCATGTACTATCAGGAATATGTAAAGAAATGTGAGAAAATTATTCCTACTGAAGAGTATGCAAACATGCATCACTTAGGTTTCAATGAAGCATGTTTTTTTGTGAAGAATCTAACAAATTAAATAAAGATATGTCTCAGATGTACTGTTATCTTCTTGAGAAACAGTGTTACCCTTCTGGAAGGTTTTACACTTTAATTCATGTAGACCTAAAAAAATTCATGTATCTTGTATCAGTCACTGACAAAACATCTACTAAGCTTCAACGAACAAGTCATTGTGAAAAGTCACCTTTGCACAGTTTTTTAGTGGTCAGATTTAATTCATATAGGCCTACGTAATATGGGACCTAGCCTTTATCGACTAATCTAAGTTAAACTACAGCTTATATTCCATTTCGGCTGTTTTATCTCACCTGTTTTTCATACTGTCTGTACGACCGTGACCGTTTGACGCAGTCTTGTCTGGCACATTGTTGTCCATCGTATTAGCCGATTTTACGAATTAGCAAAAAGAGAAGGCTAATTATCCAAATAGAAGCGACTCAGAAAGGTTTGGAAGGGTTTCTATGTAGTTGTAACTGAAACACCGGGCACTATCTTCGAGGCTTCAGTTGTACACTGTACATAACGCATGCCTTTCGTTGAGTAAAGGTGACCTTAGAGGCAGACATTGCGCAATATAGCGACCATGAGTCACTTTCGACCAATCGAAACACCTGCAGCATGTAACCTTGACTGAATAGAGGGCGCGCGTGTTTGTTAGAGGTGCAGAAAAATTATTTTTTGCACGGAAATAAACAAGTTCCCACAGAATGATTGCCCACAAATTTACACATTGCCCTTTTCATATGAGTATTAATGCCTCTTTATCTCAAAACAGCGATATGCAGTATAGTGCTGTTTGAGAGTGTGTCATGAATAAGCCGACATATATGCTCATATTCGATGGAAATGCAGCATTGTCATATTAGTCAAATTTCTTGTGCTCGATATGAGTATTCACCTAACAAAGCCCATAAACAAGTGATTAATCTTATGCATTTATTCCCAGTTTACTGGTATGAATACCCATATTTGCTGTATGGAAATGCCTAACAGTAACACATGCAGGGATAAAATGTTTTTGAACAAGCAGCAAAAAAGAAAATGTTTGTATTTGATATGGGTAGCAATGCCTCTACATTTGTAGCAAAAGCCCGATGTAGCACGGGTGGGCTTAGGCCTTAATTGCAAGTACGCTGGCGTATATGCTCATATTTACTGGAATGAATTTCCGCATATTAAATTTAACATCATTTCTATACAATCAAACTTTGTCACACTAATCAGAAAACATAATTAAAATGAAAACTGACCAAAATATCACTCTGTTTGAACAACACAGAAACATATTCTCTGTGTTTGGTATGGGCGTATATGCCTGGATAATTAATCGATAGTCCTATGTAGCATGGTTGTGTTCAGTTGGGTCTCTAAAGCACGACTGTCATGAATGCTCACATTTGCTAGAGTAAATTTCGTCATATAAATAGGCTTACAGCAATTTTATGTAAGTTTTCTGAAGTGCAACTACAATATAGGCTAATGATCAATCGACCTTATTTGATGTGATGGAATATAATTTGTTTTTGTAAATGTCACTACATTTTTAACATACTTAACAGAACCACAATGATTGTTTTTGATATGAGTATTCTAGCCTCTCCACCTTTAAGAAATTCGTATGAAACTAGTTTGTGTTTATGCCGTTACTGTCATTTAACTGGCATATATGCTCATATTTGCAGGAATGAATTGCCTTACATTAACATAGTTATGCTATGGAGGTGCATTTACCGGGAACTCTACTTCATCTAAGTTGTATATTTAAAAAAAAATACATTAAATGGTCTCAACGCGACCCTTTTTCAAACAAGTAAAAAAAAAATGAATTTGATGGTGATTGTCTTCATATTATTAACTAAGCCAAATGTAGTATGGTTGGACAAAGGCCTTTATTGCAAGTATTCTAGCTTAATTGCTGCAATGAATTTCCTAATATTAAGGCAGTTATCCCACGTCAGTTCTGTACAAAAAAATCTGCCACACTAATCAAAAGACCTAAAATGCCATGCAGCATGCAGCATGCAGCAAGGTTGTTCCGGGGCAATTTAGTTGTTATCCATGATCCAGATTTCATGCTTTGAAAGGGTCAAATTGATAAATAAAGTTAATGCGTTCTGCATCCCGGGTTGAGTGATCTTACAGAAGGTGGAGTTTCCCTCCCCATTGAAATTTTGTTTCCATAATAAACGTTTGTTAGAGGGGAAGTTGTGCTATACTATTGTAGGAAATAATTGCTGTCCATTACCACAAAAACAAAATATAAAAAGAAATTACACCAAAAATCAATTTAACATAAACAATGTATATATTCTCCATCAAAGCAAATTTAATCCATAAAATATCAAGTTATTTCATCGAAAATAAATTTTCATAAAATCATGACATTTGAACCACTATTCCTAGCATGTCAAGTCGGTAAATCAACAAAAACGGAGATATGTATGCCTATCCATCCCAACTGTACACCACTATGATATGTTACCTAATAACTTTCGTATGATTTCATTTACTTTGGTTAATATATTCCCAGCCATGTTGGCTGCATGCAATGCTCATTCAAACGTTTGATCTTTGTTGCGAATTGATTGCATAATAATTGGACAATTGAAGATGACATGGTAATCACAATCAGTTATACTTATTATTCTGTCAATGAGTGAGGATTCACAGTTTGCACCATTTCCTGCTACTCTCTACAAGTTTGACGGAAAAATATAATTGATGAAATATGACTCAGGTTACGAATTAATTTAGGTTTCATATTTTCCTCAATAAATAAAGGTGATGCATCTTCTAAAGTTCTGCTGAATTTGCACTAGGAAATCAAATGTTACATAATAACAATATGTATATAAGGTTTTACTGGATGCTAATGGCATGCTCCATATTTATCATAAAATAACACTGTTAGCTGGTTGCAGGGCAAGAAGCACAGAATTTTAAACTTAAACATGAACAAGACTACATTTATGGTAGGTTGGAGTAAAGTTTTGAAGGGTGGTATGTACTGTGCAAATAATTGATGACTGGAAGGCCCCAAATCTGCCATTTATTAATTGCGGTTCTCGGCAGCTCAAGTAACGTTAGGAAGGCATCAATGCCACCGATTGACCAATAGAGGATTTGGTATCGTGGAGTGCAAATTTGCTTTGAGCAAATCTGCAGTAATGGTCAGGTTCAATGATGTTATGTTATGTAGGTATCATAATAAACAATAACCCTGGGCTACAAAACTCAGACCTTGTAGCCACCTGTTTCAATATCTGTATGTAGCATGATTACCTCACTGGTTGGGAAAGAGCTTTGTATGTGCCAGTCAATAGAATTCTTTCACAACTTGCAAAATCACAAGCACATCACAGGTAGCCTACATGTAATTGTATTTTTTTCTGCTACATGCACATGATGCAGGTTAACAGTACATACTATATTCATGTTGAAATACAAACATGCAAAGATATCTCTTTATGTTGTAAGTCTGAAATGATACTGGACCATTGGACAACTTCAACACGCTCAATGGACAGAAAACCACCTACTGCTGATGCAATAAAAGGCTTTGAAGTGAAATGCTGATACTTTCAAGAGATGCTCTGCAATGTATGTAAATACAGCTGGTGCTTATTTTGACTGCCTCTGCACTAATGTCCATTTTATGTATACAAGAAGAAGTAACAATCCATTGGAAGGTACATTGGGCCATGCACCACTCTCAACCTGGTGAGCAAAATAGTTAATCTGTGCAGGCAATGGCAGAATGCAAAGGTTTTGTAAAATGTATGCATATTTATCTCAAAGCCTTTGTATCTAGGTATTGACCTCACACTGTCTTTGACCCCATGAACATCTGTGGAGACTTACTCACCATAGGGTACCTAAGAAAGACTTTTGAAGTTCAAGCAACATTTCCTGCTGAGATGTAGCATTTTTAAATTTTTCAGACTTTGACCTCAAATGAATTTGATCTCTATGAAAAACAATTATTTATTCAATTAGTGCTACCTACATATTAAGTTTGGAGTTAAAGTAACTTTCCCTTTTTGAGATTTGGACTAGCTGAGGCACTCTTTGTCTCGACACCCCTCATAAGCAAGTTCCTGCTTGCAGGAGGATCTAATATACATACATACAAACATACACTCTCACACCTACACCACATACCCATTCCATAGGTTCCTTTTTGTGTTCCACAAATAATCAAAGAGGGCAATCTGATCTGCTTTTTTACCATCGAAGGCAGCAGATCACATACCCCTGGGCCTTTTTTTGTCAATTCATATTGAGCTAGTACATTTCAAAATATAATACCTGCATAAAATAATAATAATTATGTTAATAATAATACCTGCAAACTTCAATATTTTTATGTTATGTAGAAACCAGGTATTATTATAACACAAAAATATTGAAGTTTGAATTACTTTCTGAGGTCCATATTGTAGGTTCACATAAAATTTACTGTGTAATTGCATCAGGCATTGCATTGCCTGCACAACTATGGAGCATATCGCTAGCTGTTAGTAATCATGATTGCTGTAAGACAAGCTATCATCATCAGCTTTGTTAAAGGGTATGTGAGCTGAATCGCAAAAGATCAGTAGTTACCAGTAAAAAAACTCTACAAAGGCCACTATTGACAGTGAGCTGTACATAGAAGCTTAGCTTAAGACCGCACATCCTTAGCCTGGCAACTGTTGCTATGAAAACTCAGATATCTGTATATAGCCCAACTAGCAAAGGAACTACAAAATCTCATCCTCGCTATGAGAGCAATAAGATAAAAGGAAAAAATAATGAGAAGAAAAGAACAGTCTGCTATAAGTACATTGAGAAGTGCTACAACAGTCAGGTTATACATTTGCATTATTGCTAGGGAAAACTGTATTGATCAGTCTTCCAATGTGTCATCATCACTTAAGAGCAATTCATTAGCTTCAATGTTAAGATATCCTGCTACTGCTAATTGCTCAAACTGTAATGTAGCATTTTCTTCCAATTGTTCATAATAACTCTTCTTGTCATGTAGCAAATATTTTAGGCCCATATTTGCCAGTGATCTACTCCCTTGGTCCAACTTTGATATCTCAGCCTGGATGATAGATTGTTCCCTCTGGTAAAAATGGAGAGTGTTTTTCATCTCTGTTCTGACAATTTCTTCCTCTTCATGGCCTCTGTCACACAGATTCAGAGCATCAATGGCCTTTCTCCGAACGACAAGGGGTATTTCTTGATTATACTGCAAGCAAATACATTATTGATAGGAAATAAAATAACTTTCAACTTTCACTACGTTGGTTCCAATTATTATCCTCAGGAGTCAGGATCCACCCCCCCCCCTGGAGTAAGGTGCCCATTTCATATAAGTAGGTCACTGAGAGCTAACAATGCCTTAACACCTTTTCCAAAGTCACTGTTAGAAAGTGCTCTGACTTTCTTGCATTCCATTAACAACTTGAGTGATGAAACAGTGGTCAAATGCTGAGAAAACACTTTGGTCTATCAGTATATGGGGTATGTAATGGTTCCATGAGCCCCGATATGGAAGGCTCTCAAAATAATGAGATGGTGTGTAGACTTAATAATGTGGATCATGAAATGTACACTGTATATTGAAACAACTACTCACACTGAGTACATCACTACTAATGAGATGGTAGAAGTCACTTGAAGGATCAGCAACCTGAGCAAATGTTACAGATTGCTGAGAGGCAAATTTATTGTTGAATCCACGAATGGAGCTCTTCAATGAACCAGCAGACCTTTTCAGCTGCTTTGCCACTCTCTGTGCAATAGCCTGTCCATCTGTATCATAAAGAAGTAGAGCAATCACTTACACAATAATATATTTTGGTGATTCAATGACAATGTACCTGGGAAAGATTGACACAGTTGAACATCAAACCATTCCCATCTAACAAACTTACTCAGTGTGTTTGTTATTGCCCTAATTAATGAAATATTTTGCAGGTTTAGTGTAAATAGGTTATTCATAATATGCTCTTCAAGATATTCCTGAACTATATTTGTCAACTCATCACCAAATAAAGATATTCCAGTGATGACTTTCCTGTATCCTGTTTAATGCATAGTAAAACCTGTGCAACATGAACAGCCATCACCACATGCATCATATTGTTAGTCACTTTTGTGTTTCCATCGCTGAAACTACATGCATACCGAAGAACAGCTATACAAAGCAATGCAGAGTACCTCAAGTTGCATGTCTTTCAAATAAGTATACGTATCCTCCAAATCAAATAGTATCTTGAAACCTTCCTTACTATGTACTATAAATCAAGCCACATTCTTACTGAGTGCATGTAAAATCATATCGCCCAAGTTGTTGTGTGCTATTGGGTAGGTTATTCATGAATACAAGTTATACAAGTGCAAAGTTTTTACTTTCTAACAGTATCTGATATAAATGCACCAACTGGTAGAATACTTGACATAACACAGATGGAGATACCAGTGTGTACATACCACTATATTTACGTGATATTTCTTTGAGGTAACAGTATTCTACTGCTTGACTTCTCATCTGTTCCTGCATGGCTTTCATGCTTCTGTTCTGCATGTCTCCTGACACATCAAAGTACTCAGGGGATTCTTGAGACCATCGGACTGATATGCCATTCCTCTCTTCTGTTTTTGCTAATGCCTCATGCACCCTGGAGGTAACATCAAAAGTTAGTAAAGAAAAACATACTGAACAAAGTTTATCATGATTTGACTGGTTTTGACATACAGTTATAGAACCACTGATCATGATATGACACTTACATGATATTAGAGATACTCATTACTTACAATTGCTGAAATTGCAATATACTTACTGTCTTATGTGTGAATTTGTTAGCATAATCTGATCTTGGTCTTCACATAGCGCTAGATCCAAACTAAATGAAAGAAATAAAACGAAGAGAATTATGTTCCCTATCTCCCAAGTGTAATGACAGCATTATACACATATAACCAAGTCTGCACCAGTAGAGACAATTATGCCCAATTTAGCGCATAAGGTGCATAAGAATAAATCACCTGCACAGTGTACTCAATGTGGTACACCTATGTATACTTTAGATTTGCCTGAACTTCCTTTTCAGTCTGTGATATACAAGCACGGTATCGCACACAGACACGCACACGAATGCAAACAAATATGCACACTCACACGGCAGCATGGTTTATACAAAGTTTATGATTTTATTGCAACGAATGAGAGCAAAATGTCATAACATACCACAAAGCGTGATACAGATCCAGATTTTTAACGTAACTTTCTTTCCAAGAAAGATTGATATCTGAAAAGATGAACGAAAGATACTTTCTCTTTTGGTTGATAAAAGCAATGTTAGCAACAAATGCAGGTACATTCCGTTAAAGGTTACATACAATTTACATACAAGCTCTACCAGCTAAAACATATTACATGTGCAGGAGCTTGCAGGTAAAAAAAAAACAATTTGCATGTAACTTTTGTTTCGTTTTTATGCCCTTTCGAAGATTCCTTCACTTTGAGAAATCTGGCCAAGCAGTATGCATTCCAGGGATACAGTAAAGTAACAATTTAGGGAAAAAATTGTCAATCTTGAAAGATACAGGAGAAAGGAGCCTGGCAGCTGACTCTTATTGTAAAGGATAATGACAAATGAAGTCTTAGGACAATTCATATCAAATAGATTCAGCGTAAGATCAATATATTTTAAAAATGTTTCAATATAAACAAATCTTTTTCAACAGCAAACTGTTTGCTCTGAAGAATAATCTGTCAAGATCAAAACATCAGGCCTAGAATTACTTTTGTTGATATAAAAGGTTTTTTTAGCATTGTTTATCTTATTAGTGGAATCTTGACTGAAATGAAAAAGTATAATACAAAAAGCACAGCAATTATAAAGATCTACCCTCTTCTCCAAGCAACAAGCCCTGAAGTATTGAGAGAATTCATAAACTCACTTTTGGATGTTTTTTGCTTCTTTGCCAAGATTGTTTTTGCTTCCTCACGCCATGAATTAATGGTGTTCATTGTGACAGAAACTATAGGAATAATGTGAAAGAACAAACATGTCATAATTTTACATCTACTTGCCAATATATAGAGAATGCAAAAAGAGCTAGGATGGAAAAAATAAATCTGAAACACCGCTGCAAGAAAAGGCTATTGAAATATTGGAAAACTAGTGGTGCTGTTTTAAGTCATGAAAGACTGTGTTTGATGCTACAATTGTAACTTACATTCTTGACAAATGCGACTTAATTCGCTTTCAGACTGTTTGGTGATATCTTTTGCCTTCTGCAATGACACACAGAGGAAAGTGCCTAAATTTGGAAAAGGAAAAACAAAGAATAGTATAAATATCAATATTATTGAGTGGAATCATTAGCAATTATAATGGCTCACAAGGTCAAGAACCAATAATATAGCAGTATATAGGCCTACCTCACTCAGTGAGAGTTGCAAATTAACTGGGAGGTTAGGGGAGGGGGGAGGGTTAAGGAAGTGTGGTGACTGGTGAGAGAATCTTCCAAAATTTTGTTTCTTAGATTTTGTGCACTTGGGGGGGGGTGGGGAGCAGGTGAGTTATAGCAACTATTCATTTTAAAAGGGGAGGGTTGGAGAGGATGGTATCTGTAGGTGACTTACTACATTGCTTTTTCTTTCCATGGTCCACAGGATTGTCCACACAACAGGGTTCTACAAATGAGAACTTTAATTACTTACCTTAAACCTTCACTATGCAGCTAACCATGCATCACACATTTGCCAATTTTCTGTGATAAAAATGCTTCATTATGCAAATAAACCCAAATACCCCATAAATTGGCAATTAATTAAATAAATTTGGAAACAAGATACTCTATAAATCACCATTTGTGACCAAATGGCAGGTTCTGATATTGAGTAATGTGTGCATACTTAACTTAAAAGTGATGAAAGTTTGACTTGTACCTGTTCACTTTTCAGCTCTATCAGCTGAAACTTCTAGCTAATGCAGGAATAATCATAGCATGTGTGCAGTAATCAGGGTTGTGGTGATTTTGATTCACTACGGAAAAAAAATCCTTAGTCTACTTTGCTCCTGATTTTATTTGTGAAATTACCTAATACAAGTATGGTGAATCTTAATGTAAACACTACCAAATTTCTGCTTACATATCCCAGTGCATATAGATGAGATGCCTGTATCCATAATGTATGTCGGCCTACTACCACACAGACTTGTATCCCTACAATGTGTTTGTGGTGCTGGCTGAAACAAAAATCATCACAATATGGTGATCCTTTGCTTTTCTTAGTTATGTCACAAAACAAATTTTAATAAGTAACACATATCAAGACTTAGCCTACAAAACCAATTTCTCTGTAAGTGCTGCAAATCACTCAAATTGCATAATCTTGGAAGTTCATCAATTGTGTATTACTGAAAAAATTGGTTGTGGCACACAGTATTACTTAGCAGAAATGGTCTGTCATATTATTTGAGAAAGTTGCCTTACTGTACTGACTGAGATAGTTGATGCGTATGCACATGGTAGTCTTAACATCAATAACTGATCATGTAAGGCGCATTCATTAAAGTAACTCACTAAGGTTGGCAAGTTTGCTTGCAGAATAATGCAACAGTGCATCGCTTAGAAGATCGATCCTGTGTGATTGGGTCATCTCTTTGGTGATATGAGAGAACTTTCTCAGAAATGACCATAAACGTTCCATACACTCCCCGTCCGTTAGGCCAAATGCCTTCTTCCATCTTGTGCTATACGACATCTACACCACCAAAAAACAACGGAAAATGCTGATTATTATTCATTTACAGCAAAATTCACAAATCTCTATTAGTCAAGTAAAGGTCTGGTGTATTGGCCCTTAATATAGCATGCCAGCACTGAATAAGTCATTACTCGCCACATCATCTGATGTGCTTGATCTACCAACCAATGAACACATTGCTTTAAAGCCAACACACATGTTCTCTGTACAAAAAGCATCTAAGCAGAATGCAAGCAGAGCAAACTGTACAGGCTGTCTAGCCTGTGAGGTCACTTACGAATGATGTTATGCAAAAGCAGATTTTTTTTTCAAAATATAACATGCACTGACAAGGTGATATGGGAGCACTGAAGTTGATAGATCAACAAAATGAATTAAGACCAAAACTTGATTTACAAATTTCTGCAAATGCCCCAACTCCCAGCGGACTAACGAATAATGCAAAACATGTGCTCTATTTATACTTCTAGTACACTAGATTTTTTCTTATCAACATTCTGTGATTTGAATCCACCAAAACCAATATAATACTGGTACCTACTTTAGGCTCATAGTCACATGCACAATTTGAAAACTGTAATGGTCTCCAATTGACTCAAAGCACACACATTCACCTGCACCCAAGCACACACACACACCCAATAAAAAAAGTATGTGTACATACATACTCATACAACTACCTCAGTTATAAAACTAGGTGGCATATGACACTTGCAAGCCTGTTCTGAAAAATGTATAGTAAACCAGAAATGCTGTATGAGAGGAAGCAGACAATTTGTCAGAAGCGTGCATGTGTTTACCTGGCAATGAAGTTTATGTCCATATGCATGAAATACAGGCAGTGCCATATCAAAACCTCCCAATTCCGGCATATTCTTCTGTGGACAAAGAACAACTGTTGATGTTTTTAAATTCAAAATATAAATTGATAATTCTTACCAAATGTCATTGTTCATCTATTGCAATTGTGGAGAAGCATATTTTGTGTTTTCACAAAATGGCTGATGACTCTTACTGAAAGTGAACTTTGACCTTAGCTTCCTGAGCACTAGTAATGCCCCTATTGTGGTGATCACTGTGATACATTTTCACGACAGAATGCAGGAATAGTAGCATTCTATTTGTAGTTATTGACATACGGATAGGCAGACGTACAGACATGGTGGATAGACAGACAGATGGGCAGACTGATTGTCAGAAAGATCTATAGACAGATAGTTTCAGATAGATGGATCTGAAATTGGGCGATGTCTACGTCGGATACTAGTGTTAGCTAAGAATGTGACGCATATTTTCCTCCTACATGAAATTCAATTAATACAACAATGTGCCACAACGCATTAAAGGAATAAGATTTAGAATTCACTCTGAAACCTAGATTAACTCTACATTGTGAATCTGTTTCCAATGGTAAGGAAAATACATTACGTATTGGGCATATTGTATTCCACATACATACAGGTGTTAGAGGTTCGCACCTTAATGTGTCCTTCGAATTTGCACGCAATATCATAAATGACATGATAGTGCAATGTACTGCCACCAACCAACTTCTTTAACAGTAGTGCCGGGTATGCATACCTGCAAAAGGAAAAATGACCTAAAAGTGTTACCATGGAAAAAGCTGCTAGTATACCTTTCAATTCTTGTGCCCTCTTAGGACTTGAGAGAAAATTCTAATTGTTAGTTCAAGGCTTTAATAGGATGATCCTTATCTAGAATAACTGTGGAAAGTACAGAGCTCATATCATACCATGGCAAGTCTATTAATTAATACAAGACTGCTTTTGCAATATAGGGTGCTAAATTTAGGCCAATAATGCAGATCTTCAAGTACTGATATAATCTAAATCTGCAGATACCAGTGATTAGCTATGTATGACCAAATGATCATGGTAGGCTGTATACCTACGTTCACAATGTGTACGTTCAGTAATATATAATAGGGAATCACCTGTGCATGTACTTGTGAGAGTGCTTATGTTGCGAAAATAGAAGTGCTAACTGCAAGTCGATTGTTTTCCCAATTCGCACACATAACATCATTCATCTAATAGATGCGCTCAAAAAATGGTGCTTTGAGTGAGAAACTGGTGAATATTTTAAACTAGATTTGTACAAGCAGAAAACTTTCAAATGGGGACAAGTTTCACTTGGTTAGAAAGAGAAATAAGAACTATGAGGACAATGTATCAAAATCTTCCATCAGAAAATGCTTTAAATTGTTCACTAGAATTATCCATTCCCTTTTCATGCTTGGGATGAGTAAATAGAAGAGCATGATCAGAAGCAATCTATGCTACACCAATTTCTCAGACATACTAAATATACAGCAGTTTGATATCTGTGCAACCACAATGGCCAAGTTACACCACATCAACATATATGGTGTGTAAAGAGTACAGAAACCAATTACATACAATTTAACACGCAGCGTATGGAGGGCATACACTTTTCGATTCATGTGCAGGCTTCTATAGGATGACAAGATCATTGAATGCATTAATTCGATTGTGGATACTCAGTGTGCTTTGCACCTCTGATGCATCTTATCATCACTAAGAAAAGATGTTTACATCTCTAAAAGGATATAGTAGTTGGGTCTGAAGAAAAGCATAGTCTTCAAATAAAAAAAGGGCAAAGAACAGCAGTTCAGGACTTCATTCAGGAATGCTCACGACAACCACCAGCATATCTCATTGTGTTCATGTGATGAATAACCTTCAAGAGTTACTACAAACAATGCACTAGTTTCTGAAGTATGCAAACTAAATTTCATCCCTGATAGTCAAAGAGTTCTTGCAAGTCGAGTTTGACATGCAAATGTGCCAAATAGGTTTGAAGTTTTGGTTTACATCACTTGAACTTTACTTACTGTATGTCATCATAAATCAAAGCAACACAAACATTATGCATTTGTACTATGCCTACTAATCCATTTCATCAGACCTATCGTCAAGGAAGTGTTTGTGGCACAGAGCCCATGAAAAGATATTTCAGTAATTATATTCCTTTGTTTAAGATACAATAACTTATGGAATAAGATTATGTGAGAAATAACAATTTTAATAAATTTGATTTGTTTATTTTTTTACATCTGAATTAAATTTCTCACTCAGAGTAAATTATATACTTTTGAGAGAACTTGAGTTACAATCATAGCACAACTTGATATACTCACCGTTCACCATGGCGCATGCTTAAGAAAAGGCGAGGAATACCATGTCTACATGCACAGCCGAATACACCCTTTGATGACAAGTTTGCGGATTTGTTCTTTGAGCGAATTGTATTGGCTGCCTGGAAGTTGCTACAATCCTAGAGATATGACACAAAATACAACACTATGTACATCAAAGGAGATTGCACATTTCAAATGTGGCTAAAATGAATGTACTTGAATAATGTCTCAAGAAGTTCAATATTTTTGAAACAACTGAAAACAAGAGAACACAAAAGAGGATAGACTCGAGTGCACCAACTGTGCAAAACTGAGAGACATACTTGTTACATAGATTGCAAGTGTAGGAATGCAAAGATAACAATTATAGCCATTTGAGGGCAATAACTCTGTTTAGTTAGATAAACACCCCCCCCCCTCCTTTTGTCCGAAATGATTTGGTTGCCTGCAAAAGCTGTACCATTTGAGCTGATCAGAGTTGCAGATATATGGTAGACTTCAGATGAGAGAATTTTATGTATATTTTTTCTTCAATGAATACAAATAATGTGTTTCAACAAGAGAAAAGCTCAAACTTCTCATTTTGGACACAAAAAACCCAGACCTGAGTTAGGTCAGGAAGACAAACATTATTGTTTAAGAATGTGAGCTTATCATTGGATACTACATCATTAACTGATCATATTTATCTGAACTTTGAACTAGGCAAAAAGAAAATACTTGAACTTTCAAAGTCTTTGTTTTCCAAGTGTGTAGGTCTCCTACCATAGTGTCTTCTTTGTTCACTTCATCAGATTGGTAGCTGTCTACAAAAGAATGAACTTCTTTATCATCAAGGAAGTACCTTGTAGAATGCTTCGGTGGCTGTGAACTTGTGCCTGAGTTGCTCTTTCTGACAAGACCAAAATTGGCATCAAAACTGACAAAAATGTTCCCCTCTTCCTATTAGGGGAGTAGAAAAAAGGAAAAAGAAAGATTACCATAAACTGTAAATGAAATTGACACATGTCATTCTGCATGTAAATAGTGGTGGGATCAACATAAAACCACATGTTTACAGACACAAACCTCTTGATAAAGATGGCAAGACAAACAAGATTGATGAGGGATTATGTATTGTAATAGGCTTTAATCCACGCTATTCTGTCCTCTCAAGGGACGTGATATAAATATTACTATCTGCTTATAATATTTTCAGGATTCCACTTATTAAGTGTGCAAACAAAGCATCATTTAAATTTGGAGAGAGTGCAACAAATCTACTTTTCATGCTTGATTTAAAATGAAATGGTTCATGTATGTTTATTCCAACACTGTAACTTCATATGCTTTCATGATAATATATTATTTCTTGTTACTTTTTTAATATTAGCAATGAAGGCAAAAATTAAAGCAACACTTTGCATTTGTTGCAATTTTCCACTTTTTTGACATGTCCATAGAGGTTTTTACATATATCACTCACAAAACAGCAAACTAAGATATTTGCCAAGTTTTTCCCTGCAAGTCGCATTAATTGGCGAGTAATTAAGGACATTTGCGGATAATGAGAAAAGTGTATAACGACAAAATCCACATTTAAAATTAATCGCATGCAGTTCCCCCAAAAACCTGCTAGTTTGAATTCAACCAATCAGAGATGCAGGTTTAGTTATGAGCCGTTGCTAAAAATAGATTCAAACGTTGCATTGGTACAACCAGGGAGTTGTTATGGAACTCCCTGGTACAATTGCCCAACGGAAAAAATCTTTGAGAAATCAAAGTTGAAAGTTGTAAATTTTTTGACTTTCTATGCCACCATTTGAAGTAAGATTTGAATAGATAAGCTAGTTATGTATGTCGTTATTGCATCGTGGAGTCAATGAGGTTGAGAAAGTTCATAGAAAAGGACGCAAAATGCTGCTTTAAGACACCCTGTGATATGTTAAGAAGTATTCTCCAATGTGTGATGGACAATTAGTGATGGACTTCAGCATTGGTTCTCCTGGTGTTAGCATGAAATATCTTTGAATGAGCTGTCACAAATATTTAGAGCATGCAATAAATATTCCAACTAAAAATTCCACTGTAGAGAAATTGAAATTTGCACTACAGGAGCATTCTATGCAATAATCATAACTACAAACTTTATAGAAAAGCAGAATACCCTAACAATTTAATTTTTTTGAGCTGTAGCAAATTTATAGCTACATTTTTGCCCAAAATTGACAGCTGAGAATCCAATAATTTATAGATAACAGGGGGGGGGGGGTGGGCAAGTGAATCCTCAAGATACAAAATGATGCAAAATGTTTAATATTAAAGTACTTAAATATTTGCAAACATTTCTTTGTATTCCTATTCTTAGATCAGGAACGGCATCGTCATCCCCTGTGCTGCCAATAATTGAAGGATTCCTGTAATGCAATTATAACTTACCAGTAGCAAACCTTTGTATAAATTGAATGCAAGTGTTAAGTAATTTATATGATTAAATTTAGGTTTCACATTACCTTTGGACAAGCGGGACAAGATGTTCCATCATCTATATCAAGACCCTCTCCTTGTAGGTGGCTGATCAAAAAGTAAAAGTGACGGAATTCTTCAAAGGTCTCATCTGTTAAGGTGCGATACAGGTAGGATATCTGAAAATTCAAATGTTAGTCGGATACAATTTTTGCTTGTAAATGAAGATATAGGAGATGTGCTAACTTAATGACTGTAAAGCAAGCAGCACATACCTGTTGGTCAAAAAACTCCTACATCAATGCCTGCATGTTACATACCAGAATATCCATGAAAATCAAAGCTAAGATATGTATTTCCTTTTGGCTGTTTAAACTGTGTAAAAAACAACTTTTTATTTAAAAAGCGAGCCATCTTAAGTATTAAATAAGACATTTGTGAGATGCGGTGGAGTGCCCTATGTGTGCTCAACTTCAAATGGTTACTCACTGATAAAACAATATCGTATTGTTTCCTGTGAACATCAATGTGCAGTCAGTATTACGACATGTTAAATTCTGATTCTATTACCTAAAATTCTTACCAACAAATTTTTTTCAAGACCCACATCTAGGGGGACACAACAAGCTGCAAAGTTAACTTGACACTCACATCGTTATCTGCTATTCCATGTAGCCACTTCAATGATTGGCATATAGACTTAAGAGAAGATTGGGTCTCCAGTAGAAATGTTGCAATCCATTTTAGCAAGCAGATACTTATTGCACAAGTTGGATTCCTCGGACTGGATGGCCAATAACCACATCTCACAAGACTCTCTGTATCATTTGTGCAATGGCAAAAAGTCACTTGAATAGAAAAAGCCATTCCTGCAATGGTTAAAGGGAAAAGGGAGGCATGCTTAAAGGCATTGAAGACTCGTGCACAAAGAAACATCTCATGCCGGTCATCTGACCTAGTTTCGAATGAAGTGTAACAGAAGCGTTTTAGGCACCACCATCAATCCCAGAAAATACACACACAGTTTGCTACCGTAGGTACTGTAATTAGACACTTGTGCACAGTCTTTACATGCAGCTACAGTCAATACCCACAACACAGTGTACATAGCAGCGATGGACATCTCAGGGCTAGATTAAAGATAACAAGGTATCACGTTTCATTACTGTCTGCATTTTGTAGCGGCACGAAAAAAAATTCACTTGCAAGCAACAGAAAGTTTACTTTTTCTGATGGCAGCGGTTTCAGGCGTGTCTTCAATGCCTTTAATCAACAGATCACCAAACCCTTGTGTTTGATATCTATTAGGTTTCCTTAATGCAGGGGAGAGCGATGAAGGCAAAATCATACCAAGTAATTATCGTGGTTCCCTTTCTTGAGAAATTGTAATGACTTATGGCATTATTATTAAAGGCTGCATAAGAACATCATCAATTTCAATCGACAGTGAATTCTGATTCCAATACACAAGAGCAAAGAGGCACATATAGATTACAACTAGGCCTATACACACTGAAGAGGAGACTCAACAAACACAAAGGAGATCACAATGGTTATAAATAGTTTCTTTGCAATCTTCAAATAGAGAATAATTTCATAGTTTGTTTGCTTCTGAGCAAAAATTTATACAAAAGCTCAACCTTTTTATCCTGAATATATCTAAGCTAACCCCTTATTAATAGAAACAATTTTATGTGTATAGCATGTGTATGTAATCCCATGCAGTATCATCATACCCATTTTAGAGAAATTCTGGTTGTCACATTTTTGCAACTACTGTACACTTCAACATATGTGACCAAATGTAGTAGGGCGTGGTTAATATGGAGAAACATTGCAATAAATCCACCCGCAAAGTATGATGATAATGAATTACTCCCTCGTGTGGTTATCCCACACAATAAAGAGTCACAAACCCATATCCGTACATCACAATAATGCAACATGGCATTATCAGTTGAATGGCACAAAGAAGCATATCACAGCATGGTATTAAACAGTGTATGTATTCCACTATGGGGTGTAATAATTCTTACCATGTTTGTCAAATAACCTCATCGACTTCAAATATTTCTTGTTACAACTGTGTTGTGAGGCATTGAGCTCTCTGCAGAAGTTAAAAGTTGAGCGGTATCCATTCTGTGAGCATTAAACATAAAAAGCAAAAAGATAGTGTTATGCTCATCACTTACGGTAAAGGTCCAAAAAAGTTTGGTCAAATAAAAGCAATTTTCATTTCTTGAAGATTTTCATAATACTGTGCAGCAGGGTCCTTTTTAATCTCTCCAGAAGGTAGTTTTAATTAAGAATCTTGAAAATTTGTGTACTACCCCAACTTTGAAGAATGCCAAAACATCTCATTGTATTACAAGGGTGGTGTAGAAAGTTTATGATGCTCCATATGTGCAACATTCCTTGTAAATGGTTTTTTGATGTTGGGGGGGGGGTGCAGATGGGAGGTGTCTTGAGCAAGAGAGGTTGCCTTGCACAGACTGTTGCATTAAATAACATGTCTTTTTATTATCTTGGATCTTAGAGTAATGTCTCTGTCTGCCATGCTCATTATACTTTTTTATCGGAATATAGGGCACCAGATTTGTAGGCCCCAAAGCAGACTCCATGAAAAATGGTGTACCAGGTGTGGGTGTCATATATATTCCTCTTCCTGTACATGATATTACATTAATAGGTTGGATATCATTGAAATTAATCTACAGGCAGCCTTCTACGAGACTTGCATGCATTGAAGTAGGTTACACTAAACTTTTTCTGTTTAAATTAACACAGTTAGTCACTATTTATCCAAATTTACCAGAAATGATCAACCAGTAGCGAATAGGTCTCTTCAATGCCCCTCTCCCGACCCCTTCCCTGCATGTTATTGTGTTACATAAAGCTCAGCCTAGTAGAGTACAGTGTGGTATTATATAAGGTTATGATCGATACAAGCATGAAAATCAATTGTCCTAACCTGCAGTTTAATCTAAGTAGGAACTTCACAGAACATCATAGTTTTTTACACAGTATGACAAAATGTGTTACATTCATAATTCATAAAAGATCATATTGTAATAGGTGCATGAGAATCAGAATTTGTAGCTTCATTGAGTGTACTGTTTTAATTCATCCATGCCACTACCCATTACAGTACCCTAGAAATGTAACCATGCAAGAACACTAGAAATTGGCATATACTGTAAGTTCCTATTCAGAAACCAAAAGCTAGGAGGAACTACTGTTAGTGAAAGCCGTGATTTCCATACTGTAAATCCCACCTTGGGATCATTCAGTAGAAGCTACCAAAAGAAATCATGAGTAACCATTTTGTAAATTTGCAGCATTGATGTATACTACTGTTTTCAATATCTCTTTCAGAACAGCTATCTCTTGGAGCCAAATGCCAATGCAGAAAAATTAGTCACGGGTCAAATTATATATTCATTATAAGGTTATGAGTTTGGGCATGAAATAATGATAACCCGTACTTGACAGGACATACAGTACATGTGCAAGTACTGTAATTACAGATCACAGCGCACAGACCAAAAAAACTACTTTATTGTGATCCAATTTCAGGAATTGGCATCGCAGTGCCAACCCCTAAACATGGCGCTAAAGAACAAAGCCACATATTCTCATTATTTTTTTTTACTTTGTGTGAATATAATATATAATTGGTTTTGAAGTTACTTGTGTGTAGTTTGGTAATCTTCAACTAGAGCATTGGCTACCTCAATCTGGACGGGCTGGTGTAAAATATGCTCTCTGAACACACAAAAATGGCTTTTACCTTAAACTGTACTAAATGGTGGAACTGTACATTCTCTCTGTGACTTTCTACCGCACACTCCCCGCAGAAGATAGGTCTTGAGGTGCAGTCTTCACACATTACTGGTTCTGAAATTACAGTGTTGCAGGAATCACACATGTTGGAGCTTGGGGCAACTGACTCAATGAAAGCCTTGGTAAGCTTGGAACGAAGTGCCTGCCAAGCATTTGCAGCTTCTCTCTTCCTGTTTCTCCAGCCATCAGATGATTGTGATGATGATGATGCTGACAGAGTACGAATACTGAGTTCTCCTGTGAGAGGGCTTGGATCACCTTGATGGAGCTCCTCGGTAGCAGGTGGATATGGGTATGTCTCCCCAGCAAATAAACTGCTCTCAGGGTATGTCCTAGTCAAAGGGCCACTCCTCTCCATCTGTTGACTACATCTTGTGTACTCAAATGGGGACCTCGTCTGGGTCAGGTCGTCGTTTACCTTTGTATGGAAAAACTTTAATTTTTGTTTTTTCATTGGTGGCTTCGGAGGCATGATACTCTGTGAAAAGATGATGACAAGTATTTTTACATCTTTTTTTACAATCCTGTACATGTCTGGCAGTTGGTTTTACTTTTCTTTGGTTATATTGCCACATGCAAGCTTGAATGACTTATTGTAATTTGGCAAAAAACACAGGCATTATTTTAGAGCTTTAGAGAGTCACTTCTAGGTTCAGAGGGATGCTGAGTAACCAACGTAACATTTTATCGAAGTGGTGAGTAAGCACGACTTTCTATACAAATTTGATGTGAGAAAGCTTCTCCTCTGTTGCACAATATAACAGCTGTGAAAATATGTGAGTCATTTAACTACAATGTTTCCTAGGTAAAGTTTCAAGATATAAAAGATATAATTTCTATGCATGATGCAATGGTTATGTACACTAATTAGCGATTTGTCAAATCTTCCCTTGAGGTATCATGTTTACAATGTTTTCACAATTTAACCACTGTTGACCCAAATGATCTCTGATCTTCACTACAGCTCAAAAAATAATAGGCATCTGGTACTCAATTGGGTGGTACACTTCATATCGCATATGTGATTTCTCCAAGCTTCACTTCTTGTCAGATGCTAATAGAACTTGACTACCTGAAATTAATGCCATCTGCCCTTTAACTAATTAAACTAAAAACATAGATTTCAACAGTTTAATCCTATATATATAGTGGTATGTGGAACATGATCTGCCCTGCTCTGTGCCTATAAATTCCTGGGCAATATCCTTGCAATATCCACACTGGTGAGCTGTCTCTGAATAGTCTTGAGTTGTGAGACCACGTGATACATTTGTCTTGTTTATCAAACTGGATGGATAAAAGATCCATGGTGCAAATAAAAGCACATCAGTTATCAAATAAAATTTATTCAACAATTTAGAAAGTGTAATATTTTATAAAAAGAGAGATTTTAGTGTGGAAATGATCTAAAATAGATATTCAAATGATGCCCTTTGTGAAATCCATACGTAATGATGTATGCAGGCAGGTTTCCACAGCAGACAACATGCTGTTCCCTAGCAATTATGAACATCTAGCCTAATATACTACCTAAACTATTGTTGAATATTATAAGACTACTCAGGTGTCTTCCATTGGTGGAAAGCTTACATTGTCCAACTAAGTACTGCTAGCTAGGATGCCATGACAAACATGGAACAGTTAGATTTTTCAGATAGTGGTAATAGAAGAGCATTGACCTAAGCCTAATATCACACAGCAGCAGGGAACAAACTGTTTATGAAAAGAAGCTTGGCACTATAGTTGTACGTGGACCAATGTCACACTGAAATGTCATTTCTACACTACCCTTCTTGTGGGCCTATACTGTACTGAAGTACATTACAATTACTGCACCGTCGGATATTGGGAAATAACAACTGTGCCGCCATGGGATATGTCACATGACTCTCCATGCAGGGTATGTGCACACCCACTGGCTAACAGATTTGGTTTTTCAACTGTCTGGTTACCAGCAACTACATGTAATCACCAAATGTGATAATCACACATACTGTAAACAAATTAGCAGTGACATTCAATTAGTTGCATACAGATTGATAAGCTGAAGAATTATCACCCCTTTGAAAACTAGCTAGAGCAGACATTTCTTAAGGGGCAAATTTCATCTTCCAATGCACAGAAGACCTATCTTAGACTTAGCAAGTTAGACTAAATAATATTAGACTAGATAATGTACAAAGAATTAAACACCGTACACAGCAATACTTGTGTTGAAAACTGCACCACCTTGACTGAATTATTGGCATTTGCAAAAAAAGAAAACAGCGCTATGTAGGACACACCTTTAATGTCTTTGACAGGCTTTCAGTTAGGTTTATCACAAATAGTGGCCATTTTTGTTTCCTAGCATTATACAATTTCCAGGGTAGCTGTTAATATATTTATGCCTATGCGAGAAGGAGAAAAGCTCCTCGTCAATCTAGCACCAAACTCAAAAGAAAAAAATCCTATTTCCTCTGCCGTAATTGCATTCAATTTTACCCCTGCAAATTACATACGAGTGTTCCATAGTTGTTTCTCATGCATTTAGTATATATAGTTTACAGCTCAGCTCAAACCAAAAGGTTATACTTTGCAGTGACAAGGTATTAACGATTGCATCAAGTACCTGTTTTTGCCGAGACTTAAGGGCAAGGACCGACAATTTGGTGCTACATTGCTTAAAAGTGATTCACCTTCTCGTACATACTGTAGGCCTGTCTGTCAGTTTAGTGACCGTTTAGGCCTAACATAAATGTCACAAAAATATAGATGGTTTCTTCAACTACACACCCTTTAGGAATTAGGGTCAAAAGGGGTACTTACCACTTAGAAAAGTGCATACCTTTCCGCCATCATAGCACCATGGCGGTAAAGCACTTTTCTATGATGGCGGTAAGACTAAGAGTAGGCCTACATAACTGTGGTTAGGGGTAACGTTAGTATGTAGGCTAGGAATAACAAGGAATGGATTGTTAGGATGGGGTAAAGATGGGCTAGGGAACAAGAAATTCCCAGAATTATGTCCCCAAATAGGTCTTCTAGAATCTGTCAATTTTTATTTTAATTCAATTACTTCAACCAACCATTGAACATTTGAAGACGGTGTACCTCTCCTTCCATGCGATTTAAAGTAGGTTTCACCGGAAACACCGCCTCCTTCAAGTTCGATCATGCTGGAAAGTCAGCAGCTAGCACCATTAGCAAAAGTCGAAGGACTGCAGTACCACACCAAGACCAAGGTACATTCCTGTACACCAGGGTAAAGTACTTCCTAAAATGTACGTTTCCGCCCTAGGCAGTGCCATGGTGGAAATGCTCGAATCCTATGGCGGAAATGTATGGCAGCATGTACCTAGGCTATGGCGGAATAGCACTAGATCAAGATTCGGGTTAAATACTTCTAAAGTTTACTTTTGTTATGGTAAAGGTACCTGGCATAGAGGCTGTACGACTTTAATAACATAGTGGGTCTTGTGTTAAATTCTGGCCATCAAACACTCCAGCATTTGCAAAAACAAACGGGTATACTGTACTAGCCTAGTAGTAGTAGTAGTACCTGCCGAGTCATTATGCTGGAAAACTATTGTATTACTGTTACTAGGCTAGGCCTAATTTAGAAGTGAATCTGTTTTGTATCTATTTGAGACTTGCACACACTCACCAGTCCGTGAAGAAGGTTTCAATTAAATGGATTTACCAAAACGATTGGAGAAAAGTTAAGATACCTTCTGAATCTCGTATGCAGTTTAAAATAACCGCTGCCGCAGTGTGTCGGCTACGTGTTGTGCCAGAGCCGACAATGCACTCCGTAGTCCGAACGGCTAGGGAGTAGTCTTCGTTACCCAGCCGCCGCGCATTTTCAGCTTTCGGGCTCGTAGTTCAACGTGTAACAGCTTTGCAGTAGTTACTGTGCCACCTGTAACACATGTTACCGTGTTACGAACACAGCACAGTAGTTACTGATGCACGGTGGTGGAACATGAACAGTAGTTACTGTACTAGCTATGAGTATCGGGTGAACAGAGCCACACAGACTCCATTCTTTGCAATGGCTCGCGGAACTGGTACTCGTATCAGCAACGGAATTCGAGCCAACATCACCAACAGTCGCGGACTGTGTTTCTTTGCACAACTTCTCCTCTCGATGTCTCAGTTCTTCCTCTGGATATTCTGATTCGAAAAGATACGATTCCAATCCAAAGGCTTCCATTTTCTTTTTTTCAAGATATGTTCTCGACAGTAAATAATTTAACTTTTGGAGTGCAATGATGGATAGAAGTAACGCTATCGCTAGGACTGAGTATGCGCTGAAAGCAATCTAAACACGGTAAAACCAAATCGTTGAAAAGATCCCAAAATTTATATTTCCACTGATACTCGTTACAATAATAAATTGTATGCACTTTTTAAGTATTTTTTACTGATCAATAAAGACAAAACATATTATTTGATCGATATTTTATTCAATACTGTTGTTGAAAGTACAATTCTAATTATTATAGGGATTAATTATTTTTTTCTTGAAATACGCCAAGTGGCTCGCTTCCGTCACGGTACATCCGGGAACTGGCTCAATTCAAACAAAATGGCGCGACACATGAACTACATTCAAATGTTTTTTTTCATCTCAAAGAAGGGATTTTTATGCCTTTCTATTTTTTTTTTTACTGGAAAGACCATCTGTCAAAACGTAAGAATGGATGCAAAAAAAAGCTAAGGGTTTATTTCTCCTTTAATGTATTGAATGGTTTTCGTAGTGTATCAATCACAGGACGTTACCATAGCAACATAAATGCATCTGTCTTGTCTGTCCTCGATAAGTGTCTCAGTAGGCGATTACACGTCATATGCAGCTTCGGGTAAGCGAGAGAGCGCGTCGACCGCTTTTACCATCTCCATGACAACTTAGAAAAACATAATATCTTCTATAAGATAGTATACTCACTACCTAACCTTTCCTTAAGTTTTCCGATATTAGATGGGGAAAAAAATATCCTCAATTTTATTATGCAAATCATACAAAATCATTCCTGGAAAAATTGGGGCTCATAAAGCCGAATGGATAAACACTTGAAAAAGTGGGCTCTGCAGGTGTCGAGATGTGTGTGTGAGCAACCTTAAATATATTAAATCAGTGATAGGTATACAAAGTTGTTGTCTAGTATATCAACATGGCAACGTGCTCTTGCATCGTCTGCTGTGTTTGCTTAGTATGGGGGCAACCACAATCGATTAAGATTATATCATAATAAAGAACTTAAAACCGTAGGTCGATAAAAATTCAAGGAATCTGAGTTGATTGGGAGGTTATAGTCATATTTGCAAAACTTCTTTTACTTGAAAATAATATCGACTGAAAATATTGAACCTTTTTTTTTTGGAAAAAAAGAGAAGACTTTATATACTTGAAATTTAGAAATAAATAAATACGGCGAGCCTGGTTCATTAAAGAAAGATATAAAACAAAAACAAGAAGAGGCATGACTCGTACTTGGCTCGTGTTGTCCGTTGTAATGTATGGTATATGTCACACATTAGTGACATAAATGCCTCTACTAGACACCAGGTTTGTATAGTCAGTCTGTAGTCTAATTCTTGGATTTGTACTCCTACGAATTATAGTACAAACTTACACACATTCGACCTAGCATACTCATACTCATACTATGGTGAACTAAGTCCACTTTGTACTCTTATACGCAGACTGTCCGATCAACATTTCTACTGTTGTAAAGAAGAAGATCAATTCAGTTAGATAGGAGATACTGTATAAGTCGCTAATTAATCCTCAGTTTTATTTGAACCTCTCATTGGTCACCGCTCTCGCGTTAATCGCGATAATTGATTAATTGATTAATGTACATTAATTCAAGTCAATAACAACAACAACAACAACAGGAAAAACAACAACAACAAACACCTCGGATGAAAACGACTTGATATAATAAGAACATGAATCAAAAGGAAGCCGTAATTATTTGATGTTTTATAATGTTTATTTTGTTGAATAATTTCGTCAATCACAAGCTTGCGTTGAGTGCAAGACTCGATTACCTTTATAACTTGTCGTGAATTGACGTACACGTCACATAAAGCCTCATTAATACATTTCGACAAACTCCGAATAGAGTGGTCGCATTGTAATTGATCACATCTGTTAGGTATTTCCCCCGAAATGGCCCTTCTCTCATTGAGCCGCGAATATCTCGTTACATCACAGCTAGGCCTATGTATACATTAGGTTGCTGAAGGTTATTATTTAGTCGAACCATGGAGGTAAAATCTGTTTTTACCTCCATGGTCGAACCAACCTCAAAATTATGCAAATCGCCCAGAGGCTTTCATAAATCGCCAAACAAATCCCCAAAATTTTTTCCGAACGAATCTTTTCTTTTATTTATAGGCATATAGTCTTCTCTTTCATCTTTCATCTTTCTTCAATTACTCTGCTCATTTTTACAAACAATCTTAACTATCCTATAAAGGGAAACGTGACTAAGAATCACGTGTCCATGACCGCCAAAAAAGGTCAGCTTATTCCTCGGTTATGGTGCTTACAAGTTCTTGAATTTCATTCTTTCGAGCTTTCTTTGCCGAGATAATTTATTTAGTTCCTAATTTCACATTTCACTCCATCAACGAAAATACTTCCCGGAACACGTGTGTGTGGATATTATACAAATAACGCGTAAGATGACAATACAAATGGCAAGTAAACATATTTGACAAGTTGACGGCGACAGCATCCCGCAGGTATTTATAAATTACATCTCCCAAAACTCCATCACATGCAGACCATTTATTAATTTATTAAGTTATGTATTACTGTTTATATTTTTTGCCACTATTTAACTCTCTATGGGAATGAACGGGTACGTAATGTCTATTTTGTAAGCCCGTGTAACAGTACAAATAGAGAGAGAGAGAGAGCAGATTTTTTTGCATTTTAAATGTTGAAAGCAAGGTTTACATAATCTAATTTAGTCGGACAAAAGGAACGACTGCAGATTCATATTTATTTATAAAGAATAAGCTTCCCTTTCAGTGACAGTATATGTAAGTTAAGTGCTGATGCCTTTATGCCAGGCTGGTCATTGGGAAGGGGGGGGGGGAGGTGGGGTATTAATGATAGGGGTGATGGTGCAGTGGATTTGGTGAAGGTGGCGTCGGTGGTGGTGGTAAGGTTTGAATGGGTTATGCAGAAAACAGATACACAACAATTAATTGACTTACACACTAAACTCGTCACTTTCCAAGGCCGATTGGAGCATAGATAGCAGTTTTCAACTGACAAGGTCCTACCCTCCATATGAAAGCTGATGGCTCGGGCTATAACACAACACATTCAACTTTTGCCACGATGACCGAGTGTGAGCTAGAAGAGCTCAAAGTTTAGCCTAATGCTCCTCAACTCATCTGCCAGCTCTCGCTGCGGAATCTTCTTGTTTCACTCCAGATTTTCTAAAATACCTTCAATCACTTTTTAAGATTTTGAGACCATCAGTAGTTTATTTCATCCTCTTCAACATCAAAAAGCATCAAAAAGAATGGTGATGACTCAGAAAATGCCAAATAAAACAACAATACAGTATAGGTCACTTTTGGGTTATTTTCCGACAATGGTTAACCTCTCAGGCGGACTATACTACATGACTATACTCTAATTGTGAAGTGATATATACCTGAACATTACTACTGTACATCTATAATTAATATAACACCGTCTCTCGATGTTTGTACGACAAATCAATCATGGTTAATTTATCATGGGGGGTTTGATGGTTCCGTCATTGCAGTATATGTTGCTCTCGATTTACATATATGATTGAAATTGCGATACTATCAGAATATTCGCTTATATGGCTGGCTTATAACTTGACTAGGCTGAAAATGCAACTTTTCATTGATAAAACCTATGTAATTAAATTAAAGAGAAATATGCATTTCCAGCTTTGTTGCTACGACGACGTATACGCTATACGATGTCATTGTAGTAGCCTTTATGTTTTCCCCGCCTTTTCCTATACAACGTCTTGCGATGCATGAGGTAATTATCGTACATGTAAGCGCTTCCGGCTGTCTGTATATATCCAAGCAGAGATGTGTTAATTAGAATGAAGCCCGTGAATTAACGGTAATTTAACGTGATAATTATGTCTATATGTAGGCTATACGGAATGTAAATGTTTGAGTTAAAACAGATGATCCACTAATCAAGATATTTTTGTCTCTTCGGACAAATTCCTGTGAATTTGTCCAGGACTTCGAGATGACAACCTTGTCTGTTCAATTCGAAGGTCAAGTTCTTGATCCGGTTCTCAACATGTCTCTGAACCAGAAACTGTACATCACTTTCCCCGCCCTCCCCATACTTATAATAAACCAAGGAGATTCCTTCCTCTTTTGGTAATTTCGTTTATCTTTCTTCATAGTTATGAAAATGAGGCTTGACTATAATGAACTGTATTAATGTTTTCAAACATCGAAAAGGGTTGAACGTTGACCTATATAGGCTAAAAGAACATGACGTTAAATTCAAACTGATTCCTCCATAAGCCCTTGCGAGTGCGCAAGTTTTTAATTTTCTATGCTGGCTATAGTCTGAAATAGTAATAGCCTACAAACTAACGTCTGTTGCGCAACTGCCCATCGAAATGTCGCGAAAGAAGCATGTTCATAATTTACTAATTATAGAAACATGCAATCGAACATATTCCCCATACAGTACACATACAGTGCACATTGAACGGAAGATATGCGTCCTACTTAAGCGGGCTTTTCTGCTCGGTTGCAACGACAGATCTCGCGGTGCGGTCCAAAGCAAAAGCAAAAATAACTAGAACTGCATTTGCATGCAAATACGCAGTATATTGTAGTGCGCGTGCATGAAGTGCTTGTAGTATTAGGAAGAACTTTTCTGTTGTTCATGGTGTTATTTTTGGGGCGGGACAAAACACCACGGAGTATACCCATGTAGGTATCTACAAAGTGAGGGCGTTTGTGAGCGCCGTGACAGGCTCAGAGTATAAGTTGGCTACGCAGCTAGCCTCTGAAACTGAAAATGTGCAGAGTCATGTAGGTAACGTTTCACTTGGCCGGTAATGTCAATATTGTAGCACGCACGCGCACTACAAAAATTACATTACGTACTTTTGACATGCATATATCGACGTACCGTGACGTTTGTTGCTTTGACAAGCAAGCAGTGTATATATGCATGGGTAGGAGGTAAAACAGTTTAACCCCTGCATTTCAATTGACGTTTTACTGTATGTGACCTAACAATGCGTGATAATTTACAGTTTACAGGTGCTGGTAACCGCAGTGAAGGTGGGGGAACCTTAATATTGAAATATTGGTCTCAACCGCTTGCTCTTTCTCCTTTGACCACAGATTCCCGGGTAAAACTAATTCCTGTACCAAGGATAGTAATCACAGGGTAATAATATGAACCAATCTCCCGTTTAGCTACCTATACGTTAAAGAGGCCATGACACGAAAAATCCAACTCATCGAGAGTAACTTCCTCTGAATCTATGAGAAAATCTATGTTCAAAACTATCCTCAACACCTTGAAAACCTCAAGGACTAATTAGTAATTAACGTTTTAATATTCGCATCCGAAAATAGATATCTGAGAATGCGATTTCACAACAAGACAATGATGACGTCATGTTAGGAACACACGTGCAAAGCCCAGGCATGTATCGGATGCGCGACGATCATACCGTTCCATATACAGTACACGCACATTTACACTGAGAGAACAACCACTGTATTACGATATATCGTTAGAAATTTCAAGTTTGTTTTACAACTGTTGTAAACTATCCGAGAGAAATGCCGGTCCGTGGTGTTGTTGGGGGCTGCATAATATCATTACCCATGCAATAAGCCTTCATCCATGGCTGAAGGACGAAAAAAACACGGCGATTATGACCAAGTTAGTGCACAACACCAGCGCCGATTTCACTGGGCCTAGCCAGTATGCAGCTCCGAATGAAGCGAACACATCACGGAAGCATACTACGATCCCTCCTTTTTGTTATGAAATAAAACAAATGGACTTTAACGGTTCGACATAAAAGAGTCATTCTTCTGTCAAGTAATCCACAAAAAACTACTCTGAAGACCAGATCGGGGAACAGGAAACCTCCAATGGGGCAAGTGGCGATCCTTAGGAGGTAGCGCGCCGAGCACTAGTAGTACTATAGTATTAGCGTTACTACACTGAAGTCGCAATAGACGAAGAGATTTTACTGTAATCATCTAAATTAACACCCCCTTCATTGCTCTATTGTATACTAATAAGCTATGAGGTTAGCTTCAGAAGCGATGGGTTACATCTTCTTGTGAACAAATCTCAGTGCCCCAATTTATTTCTGGAATATGCTGGATCAGTTAGTTATAGCAATAATAAAATATTCCTATTCCAGGAAAACCATTTTTTATGTTGTGGAGGGAGTGGGGGTAATGGGGATGGGTCAAAATAGGTAGGTAAAAAGATTTTATTCCAAAGGGTATTTAATTAAATCTCAAAGCGATTTATTTTAAAGTCACAGAGCCAAAAATTCACACCACATAGTTCAAGTGTTAAATCATTGAACAAAATTTATTCAATATCAGTTCTAGACAGTCATTCTGGACAATCTGAACTAACATTAACAACAATCATTGTATTATATGACATAAAAGTAAAACTGTACTTTCCATAAACATTATCATTCTTAAATTACACTAATGTAATTTGTGACAGCAAAGGAGGTTAAAAGAAAACAACTTACATGAATTTTTTGGCTTTAAGCCTACAAAGCAGTTGCATGTCCATCGCTATCAATCGTTGTTATGACAAATTAATTAGAATAATCCAGAAGCAAATACAATAAAGGGTTATTTAAACCAAGAAACACTGCACGAAGTAACTCACATGCAAAAATGTTACACAAGCACGACGACACGTACAACACTGATGGGCAATGTGAAACACAGCATCACACGCATTAAAACAATCGAAGGCCATTAACAGTGTGTACAGCTGAGTTTTTGAAGAAAGACTACAAAACAAACCAACTGCTGCTGAAGAAACAAAGTCTAAACATTCAAGAGTTCTGCTGCCTCCATTGGTCTTTATTATGACTTTTCTGTCAAATATCATTGGTGATATGGATATTTTGGCTTCCAGATTAAAGGTACGAATCAAACGTCTGGGAGGTAAATGCCCCTTAAAAGGTCAATGCCCGTTCCCTTATGCACATATTATATGACATCACGGTCACGCCAATACTTGTGTCCAAATGCTTCAAAACATGCCTTTTCTTTCATTGTTGATGTTGGGTATGGAAAATAACCTTTTCATCCTGAATTAAAAGTCTTGAATTTCAATATATCAACACTGAGGGAACCCTGACGGATTGATAATCCAACACAATCGTAGTTTAGAAAAGGTGTTTCTGGAGGAATTTCTCAACCAAGGCTTCCTATACAATGAGTTTTCTCCTGTCAACTTGAATCAAGTGTAATGACCATTGGCTGGAAAATCACTTCTGATCCTTTGGACTGCACATGATGGTAGCACAACCCTGACGTGTCTTGCTAGGAACCCCAAGTATCATTGAAACTGTTGACCATAGGCTATGTATCTGTACTGCCTGGGAAAAAATTTATGAAAGTTCAAAATGTATTAATGTTGGCCATGATGTCCACAATATCAAGCAGGCATACAATGTACAGTTATGGTTACATTTGTTGTGATTTTACACCTTCCATGTATCATGAAACATTCTTTTGTTTCAGAAAATTGATTTGCAAAACTCTAGGCCAAAGTACTAGCCAAGTAATAATGAGTATGAAACAACACATATGCCTACCTAGCATGGCTGCATAATGCAACTTACATCCCCGAGCCAAACTTTCAGTATGCAACCAACCCTACTAGTACTACACACTCTACATATGGGTTGTAAGTTACCGTAACACAACGCACAATACGGTTTAGGGTGTTCCGCGAATTCCAACAACACATGCACAAAATGGACTGGATTTTGTTTTTAAATGCTTCGTTAATAAATTCTTACCACGTTGTATGTTCCTTGCAATGGTTTCGAACGGATTTCCTCTTCGATATGTTGTGGAGCTTCAATTTCGGCTCGTTTAACAGGCTCGAACTGATACGGTTCTAACACCTCCGCTCCACCCTCAACGTTCGGTTCAATATTGGAATGATCATCGCCTTCACTCTCTGCTTCGAATATGAGAAAGGGCACTCCAATTATAGCCCAATTTCACTGCCTAGTGAAGAACCATTATCACTTTGAACTTCGGTTGCCGCAATTGGTTCTGGATCCGCCATTTCACAGGAAATTTTGATTTGATATCGCACTTGTGATCGGTGTTTTGTTTAGTAACTGCTAGTGGTATGTGTACTTGTCTACTGTGTACGTGAATGGTATGTTCGGAGGATCGTAAAGCAGCGAAGCAGCGAAATGTGTTCAAAACGTGACGTCACATGACGTCATGCGAATCGGAATATTTTCGAGTAAACAAAGTTTCAAACGCCGAAAAGGGTAAATTCATTCTCAATTTTCGACTTGAAAAATCAAGTTTTAAACTGGCAGATTGGTTGATACATGTTCTACACTGTTAAAAAAAATTCTGTTAAAATACAGAATTTCTCTGGCAGCAGAGTTTCCAGGAAATGTCTGTTATTTCCAACTGCAGATAATCTATGTAAAATAAACAGTCTAAAACTGTTATTAATACAGTTTATTTCTTTCATTATAACAGTTTTTGTCCGTAAACTTACTGTACGACGACCGTTATTTTACACCATATTCTATGTAAAATAAACAGTCTGAAACTGTTATTTATAGTTTTTTCCCCCAATTATAACAGTTTCTGTCCGTAAAATTACTGTACGTCAACCGTTATTTTACACCATATTATATGTAAAATAAACAGTCTGAAACTGTTATTTACACAGTTTTTCCCCCAATTATAACAGTTTCTGTCCGTAAAATCACTGTACGTCAACCGTTATTTTACACCATATTCTATGTAAAATAAACAGTCTAAAACTGTTATTATACAGTTTTTATTTTGCATTATAAAAGTCTTTGTCCGTAAAATTACTGTACGACGACCGTAATTTTACACTGAATTCTATGTTAAATACACAGTATGAGAGCGTAATTCATACAGTTTTTCTTTGCATTATAAAAGTTTTCATCCGTAAATTACTATATGATGGCCGTTATTTTACACTACATTCTATGTAAAATAGACAGTCTGAAATGCTTATTTACACAGTTTTTCTTGAAATACAGTATGTCTTTTTCTCTGTAAAATAACTGTATTGTGACTTTTAATTTACTGTTTCTTTTAGGTAAAGTCTAGTCTTTAATGTTATCTATAGTTTTTTTCCTTGCAATAAATAGGTCTTTGTCTGTAAAATTGGCTTTCAGATGGAATTACTATTATCAGTGAGATTATAAAATAAAAAAACAACTTATTGTTCTCTGAAACTTTTATTTACAACGTTAAAACTTGTTGAAACATATTTTTGAACGTCAAAACCTTAAAAGTAATATATAAGACTGAACATCATAAGGCAATCTCTTATTGATGGCTGGGTATTTGCTGGGTGCCCCAGCCTTTCTTTTGGAAAAGGTTTTGTTATACAGACGATACTTTCATTGTTTGGAAATATACTGATAAGTCTGTATGTGGCCATATTTGTCTCTTCGGCCACTTCAGGAAATCCTGGATCAGCCACTGAAAGTTTTCACAATTGACTGATCATAAAACACTAAGCTTTGACACCTGCTAGTTCCTTGCCCTTTCATTGCTCTACAACAAAGTTCACTCAAGGTCACTGTATTATGTAACCACAGAAACTTAGGTGTCTTCACTATTCTTCACTTAACTTTATTACAACTATGTTCATTTCATGTATTTTTAAATGTTCTAGCAGTATTAAATATATCGCTCATATACCATATTCACTTTAATGGGCATATCAATGTTCACAGAAAATTGATACCTGTAACTGTGGTAACTCCTCTATTGCTGATAAGGATTGTATACTTTTTCTAATTTTCGTGACCTTCTTTAGCCCTTAAAGTTCAAAGTGGAAGTTAAAGACAAGGATATGTTACAATAGGTAAGAATAAAGATTAACTAATCTGTTAACCAAAGATATTGTAAATCATCTGATCAAAAGATATATAAACAATGATTTGACCTTTGTACCCGTAAATGATTAAAAAAAGTTGTCCTTATATTCCTGTGCTTCTGCTTGAGTGGAAGGAGCAGTTTTATGAAAAGATTTCATGTTAAAATTTAGCATAGAGATTTTATATTTTGACAACAAAATATAATTTAGATATCAAGCTTATAGCATTAACAAAATGAACAGAATGACTTGACATCTGAAACTATTATGAATTCAAAACTTTTCTAACATTTGTGAACCTGCTTGGAAGAGTTTCAGAGTTTATGGAGTTATTGGAAAGGTGTCATAATAGCACCAAATAATAGTCTTTAAAAAGTTTGTCAACAAGTAAAACCTTGTAAATATCCACCAACAAAGTAAAACACAATAGTTTGAACTCTGTATAAATGTTTAACTGTTCATTTGTAAATGAGACTTCTCTGTAGCTGGAGAGTCTATGGTTCCAGTTAAGGAGGCTCAAGAGGCTCGCTAACATTTTCTCAACTAGGAACACCTTAAATCAACTAAGTGACCTAGATTTATAATTCAATGTTACCAAATTGTCAGACTAATGTGACGAATCATGGGAAGTGCCTGAAAAGCATTTAGACTGTCCAATCTGACTCAAATTCCTTCAGGTTTCCAACCAAAGCCAAAATTTTTGGGTTGACAGGATAGCTCTTCTTGGATTTGGGGGTCTTTCTTCCCTTTTCTGGATTCAATCCAACAAAGCAGCTGCAAAGAGGAGCAAAAATTAGAACTGTGAAATCATAAAGTTCAAATAAGTTAGCAATTATTAAACCATTTAACAATTAATTTCCTTTGGTCTCAAATTTACACTACAGTATGACATACATGATAGTAAGATATGGTCAAAATATGATGTGACACAACTCAGTTTCCAATTGTATGTGTGCTCACTGGTGTTGATAGAAGCAATTGAGCTGGATACCTGTCTTAATTTACAAGCCTTTGGAATTCAACAGTTTTCTAGGAAATCATGATCTGAAAAGAAGAGCTAATTTGTGAATCCTCTTTTAATTTCAATTTTGTTCAGTTTAAGCTGATACCCTATAGTTGTAACAAATTGTGAAGGTGTTCTCAGTAATTAACCAAACTCATACATTCCCACCCTTCTCCAAAATAATAAAACATGCCATTCAACTATTTACACTAACTTTCCATTGGTGAAAATTATGTAAAGGTCATCAATGTTTACAAAAGGTTACCAAAGCTGCTGTTATTCTTGGACCACAACAAATAGTACAAAATAAGTAAATCAGCTGTAACTGAGAACAGAGTATGGTTTATTTCAATGATCTGCCCAGGAGTTGAGTTAACTGCAATTTGTTGATTTTTTTCTATATTGGTACCTTTATGATCGGCTGATCTTTTGAAGGTGGCTAATAATATGCATACACTCTTACATTCCATGTCAAGGGAATGTCCACACAAAATAACAATGGTTAACTATTACTAGGGTACTTTCAGCCTACTCACCGCTGGATAAACTCCATTAAAGTTGCACCTTCAGATGGATACTCAATGTTTAAGATGAAAAACATTGCAAACAGCATGATCATTGCACTTTCAAAAGTTTGAATGTGGTCATTAACAATAACCATATCTACTGCCAACATAAACTTTCTTCCAGTGTACATGTTTGGACCTGCAAAAAATAAATATCAATTAGAACTATTAAGAGAATGTTCATTTAAAGTTAATGCCACTGCTATGACTACCACTACTTTACAGTTGCAGCGTGAATATACTCCAACTCGCGTGCACTAATGGGTCATTATTTTTTATTCAATATTATTTTTACCGGTATTCAAGGTTTGTTTCGGATGTATTTCGATATATTCGTTGATGGCAGATTTCAATATTGTCGGTGTGGATATGAAAGAAAAAATGGTTTATCTGATATATCGATTTACTGAGGCACCCTAGATCAGCAACACAAAAATGACATTGAAAATGTTGCAATGGTCAACCAAAATGTTTTTACCACATATGAAGTCAAAAATGGGCTATAGTTCTTGAGTTTCATGTTACATGCTGAGCATCAAATGCACACATGCATGCTGAATTGATGCTGTAACAGAGTTTTCCCAGTTAAATCTCAGATTGACCCATGACTTTGTCTTCCACAGGTGACAGTGCACTATGAGGTGTCATTGACACACTTGCCAACATATAACTTCCTAGGTTTCTCTAATCAAAGATTCTCAAATTTTGACCACTGTTGATTCAAGTGACCACACCTACATACCACATGAGATCTGTCCAAGATTCCCTTCTTGAGATATCATGTTTACAAAGTATTCACAGTTTCACCTCTGTTGACCCCAAATGATCTTTGACCTTTGCCAAAAACAATAGGCTTCTTGTACTCTATCGGGTACACCCACATGCCAACTATGAAATCTATCTAAGCTTCCTTTCATGAGAAATTGTGTTTACAAGGTAGGCATCAGTAAAATACATACACATGCACAAATACTCACCATCACAAATTTCAAAGGTTACAACTATCATCCAAACCAAAAAGGGGAAAAAGAGCAGTGTATATGTACTGGAGGAAATGCATATTAGAGCAAAATCCTCCAAATGCTTCTCACCTTGAATAATGATGCATGGGGATGTTGACTTCAGATCCTTAGTAATATTCTACACAGTACTGGTTTCCTGTACATAATGTAAATGTAGGAACATTAAAATTGTTTGGAATACTTATCTTATTATGTGGGACAAAACATTCAAGATGCCATCTGGGAAAACAGTAGTATCTTCCAAAGCATAACATAAAATAAATGAAACTGAGGGACAATATGCATCCCTGAAATCAAAATGATGACAATGGGGAAGATCTTAATCAACTGATGGCATATGATGTACTGAACTTTGGACTTCAGAGTCCCAATACACAACAATTACAACTGACCTACAAACAGTGAACATCGCAGAGGAAAATCGTTATAAAGTCAATCAACTTGACTAATACATCTACATAACTGTAAGTGTAAGAACAACAAACCAGAGAAAAACACAGACAAATAGTGCTATTCTGAGACTGTTCACAAGCTTAATGATTTATAAAGGTAGCTTCTTCTTACCTTTGCAAGGTAGAAAAGATCATCCCATTTATCTCCAAGGTGATTGCAGAGGAGGAGAATAAGTCCTGGAACATCAGGGGAATGATCACCACTTTCCTTCTTAGCACTCTCCACATCAGCTATTATATTTTGCACCTCCTTCTTCTTCTTTGCTGACACTTGCAGAAACTTCTGAATTCAACTGATTTCAGTTTGATGCCCACTAAGTCTTCAAAATGTCCCATCATCCCAACCTCCTCAAACAAGAAAGGATATTCATCAAGGAGAGCACATACAGGAACTTGCTGACTGTTTATCTTGGCACGGATGGTTGGAAATACATTTTTCATGAGGAAAACAAGCTCATTGTCATCCCATATGTTAAGTTCATGCATCACCTTTAAGTCATCTGTCTTTTTTCTCTGCGTGTCTCGATCCTCCCCTTCAGGTAGGTCCTCTGGTTGCCAGTTTTTGCAGCCATATGAGGTGCTGAGTTTACGCTCTTTGTTAGTGCTTCATTCTGTTCACCCTCTACAAACAGAGGGTAACCAACATTTAGGTGAAATTTGCCTCTATTGAGATTGCTCATACGGTTTTCCAACTGTGTAAGAAGGGATGCATATCCACTACCAACAACAAGTCCTTCAATGTCATCTTTAAAGGGTTCTGGAAACTCACGAACGATCTTCTGTGCAATAATAGAAAGGTGCTTTCGTCCTGGACTTGACTCAACTTTCATTATATATGTCATTGCATAATATTCTGATCATTTCACGCCGTTCTTTGGGAGTGGGTCTCTGTTTCTTCTGGAGTGATTTTGTGAGGCTTTTAGGCATTTTATCCCAATCAACTTTAAATGACTCTGCCCAATCTGCAATTACCGCTGCTGGACTTGATCCTGCTGAACTGGGCACCCAGCTGCATCCTGGTGAACTGGCCACAGAGTCGGGTTCAGATGATTGTGAAGATTCTGATCCAAGCAACTTTTCTTTAAGAATGAAAATATGTCACATCAATGAAAGTAGATGATATGAAATGAATAAACAACCTTGATAAATTATTTCCTGACAACAGACATATATTGCATTAAGGTACTAGTTTTTTGGACACTCACAGAACATCAGCATTTACACAATAAACAGGGGCAGCACTCAAGCTCTCAATCTATCGAATCAAGCATATCTTCAATTGGCAACAGGGGCATTCTCTGACACGTCTGTTTCGGTTAAGCCGCTGCTTGTTTGTTGATGTAGGCAATGGCTTTGTACACATGTACACACCGTACTGTATGCCATATGGACCTTGTGCATAAGCATCGGACAAGGCGTGCTTCATAGTTTGTTAAGTTGTCGAGGTGTATTCTTATACTGTATGGAAAGCAAGCCATTGCCACAGTTCTCTGCATCTTTCAATCAGTATAGCCAAAGTGTGAAATTATTGGGGCAATTTTTGTTGATTATTGGTATACAAGTGTTTTTGGGGCAAAGTAACACTCATACATATCAAATTGTTGCGTCAATGGCATTATTTGGTCACTGCAGACATTTTCGTAGTGCCCGCTTATTTGGACCCCAAAGTGGGGGCCAAGTATGATCCCAGAGTAGAGGTACTGTACCCCATACTAACCCATAGTGGTTGTTTTTCAAGGTGACCTTTAGCCTTGTCATACTCTCATATGAACTTCAACATACTCTACAAACAACATAGAACGTACGTTCTATGTTTAATATGAATTGAAAAGAAGGGTTTCCTCTTTTCTTGTTGATAAATATTTTAGTTTGGGTATGTGGTGTATCATTTCATTAGTTTGACCTAGTGTTTTCTATTTGCTCACTACTTGAAAACTGCTTTAAAAAAAATTCAAATCTAATGTATAATACTAATAATTAACCCAGAAAATTTTCTTTAGAGAATTACAAAAATGCTAATGATGTACTATGAGACCAGTTTCCTTATTCAATTTGTGGTACCAGCAACTGTCTTAGACAATAAGAGAAACTTCTGTGTATCACATGTACTTACTATTTAGAAATTTTTCCATCTCCTCTTGTAACTTACTTCTTAACCTCCTCTTTCACCTCTCCATTCCTCAAAAAAACCACCTAAGCGGTTACCTGATAAATTTACAAATGCAGGTTTATTGTTTGCATCGCATCCTTGAAATTTAAACTGTACCAACATTATATTCAAATCTGCATATGTGAACCAATGTTTTTGTTTAATCCAGTATTGAATAAACATGGCTACATCGTAATCAACAACTCCTTCAAACAAGTCATGTCCCAGGCATGGTGGCAAACCAGGTGCACACACATGAAAATACCTCAAAGAATTAAAACATGAATTAAATTTAATTCCTTGATGATGATTTTCTTCATGATCTTCAAGGTGTGCAATGCAAGAATCATACTCCTCCTTGGTTCTAGGCTTCCCAACAGCATATGGTGCATTACATTTGAAGTCATGTGAAGTTATTAAACAGTAGCGGCACATGTTAGTTCCTGAAAAACTCTCAATGAAACCCCCAATACAATGGGAACCTAAATTATCCCCTAATATACAAGACAGCGCACCTTTCCAGACCACCCCGTCACTTGTTTCTATTCCAACTTCCTCTAATGTTTTCAAATCATTTATCACTCTCTCAAAAACCTTCTGCTGCCCAAAGACCTTAAAATCAACTTCTTTACAAAAAACACAAGCTGCATTGCATCAACAACAGATCTGTACTCAGGTTGGGTGTTTCCAAGTGTAAAGTACATTGCTAGTATTTTGTGTTTTATTCTTGCCGACCCAAGTGGGTTTACAATTTCAAATGAGTCTTCATAGAGAATGATGGACAAGGATCTTTCACAACTTTGAAACAAACTATTTTTTTTTAAAAACTGTACCATCCACTATGTCAGTAAGAACAGATGAGTCTTCACTGTGATGCCTACTTTGACACTGTCCCAACACAAAATCATCCGAAAGGAGCAATTGAATGCTCTCCTTGATTGGAATGTAATGATAGTAATGCATTTTTTGTGCTGAATCTCTCCCTAGTGATATTGCAATTGGAGCAACAAACTTGAATGCTGATTTATAGTAAATTACTCTTTTCTACAGTGCTGCGTTCTGAGTTTTCCTTTACAACTACTGTATCAATAGCAATCCATGCATCTATCTCATTCATATAATCGGCTACACATTTGATACGTTCTTCTGCTAAACCCTCATCTCTCAATTTTTGACATAAACTGTGAATAGTTTGAAGCTCCTCAACAATCATTTGAATTGTTTGTGATGGAACAAGTTGTTTTGCCTGAAGTTTCAGAAGAAACAAGGCAAAATTTTGTTGGAATTGAAGCCTAGACTGACCTGTTTCTTGCACCCTACCTTGGCAATTGTTACTGTTTTCGAAATCACAGCTTATGTCATTTTCAATGACAAATCTATCAGTCTCTGTTGACACATCAAAGCAGTTAGTATCTAGAGGTATATCTTGATCCAAAGAGCAATGTTCACGAGTAGAAAGTTTGTATTTATCCAAAATGTTTACAGCTCCCCAGTTTCTGTGACAACGTAAAATGTGCTGTAAATGAACTGGTTTTTGAAAAATCTCTTTTGCACTTCTTATATGGTCAAGATACAACTTGTTCTTTTCTTATATGTGCTTTTAAGTGTGCCAAATACGAGGACAGATCTGTGAGTTCTTTTTGACAGATTTCATACATACAAATCAATGACAGGTTAACTGACTGAAGTTTTGCTGCAACTGCTGTTTGCTTTTGAAGATGGCGGTGATACCTAGTCACATGAATCTTCATTGCAGCAAAAGTTGATAGGGTATAGCCACAATTAACAAAACAACATGGAAATCTCACTCGAGGTATATTCCTATGGGAACTCACATGATCAACATAGCCACGGATAGTAGCTGTTAGTGTATTGCATATTTTACAGGTGTACATTTCTGCCCTGCTTCACTATTGATTGGAGCTTATCAAAACTGATAATTTGAAAGAGACATGAATTATGCCTTTTCAAATTCAGCCATGTTCTAAAAGTCTAATTAACCTTGGCTAATCTAAAGACTGCATATTACATGCCACATGAGAGCCAATATCATCCATGTATGTAGGCTACCAGCACCAATTAACTTACAAGTTACAATGTACCCACCCTTAAATCATATTAACCTAAACAACATGAAGCAAGGCTAAGCTTCACACGCACATATCAAAATGCACGGTAGGGTGACGATAGGTAGTCTAATACAGCGCCAGTGTTACTATAGTGATAGTCTAACTCTTAATTATCGTTCGTCTGGTCTACGTTATAGGCAAACTAACGGTAGTACTAGGCTAGGCCCTACGGTAAGAACTAAAATATAAACTAACCTTTTGTTATGACAGGCTTTCAAAGTTGTTTTGTTGATTATAATAATGCAAATGTGGCATATGGTTAAAATAAATTTACCACTCACGTCTGACGAAGTACTCAATGAAGTCCTGTTCTGGTGTGGAAATGTGCGTAGCCTACTGGACAGCAACGGCAGTTGTTTTCCTCTCGTGTCGACGTACTTTGAAGCGCTGTAGTATTGTATTGTGCAATCTATACACTTCATACGTACGTTAATGCGAGATGCGATCAATCATAATGTACAGAACAGCACAGCATGTACTGGACGTTCTGACATCGCGCGCCAACTTGGGTCATGTGACTGCATGCTGGACTGTAGCCAAGTTTTCCGGGAAAGCCAACGGCAGCCGCCCAGAATGTATCAAAAGAATTCCCGCCTGTGCGCGAGACGTCATAGCTGTTACAGACACGTTGACGCCAATAATCGAGCTAGACCGGCTGGGTCGAATGGGAGGAGGGGTTGAAGGGGGGGGGGGGGGGCGGTTCAGATGAATGAAATGACATTTGCTGTACTAGACATATTGAACAACATTTTGATACGTTCGGTGACCCATTTAGCTATAAATAGCTGCATGTGTGTGACCCAGTGATCGTACATTGAGCACACGGAATTGTCATCGGTTCATGTTTTACTGACAATACAAGTTAACATAAAACAACAATAAATTAGACTACATCTTGAAGGCTGGGCATTGTATTCTTGGCAGCTCACAGCAGTAATTGTTTTGATAGGATTTCGGAAGTTGTATACTCCTTAAACAAACGGTAAACCAATTGGAACAGTACCATCTATTGTAAAATTATGTTTTCATTAGTTAACACGTTAGGCATTTACAAATAATTCGTTTCTAAAACTCTAAATGGTTAGATTTCACATATTTGACCTACAGACCCTTCAAAGTTACCTTTCACATTGGTTTCGTTCGCTGGACAATTAAGGGTCATTGATGAGCCTCACGGGGGTGGGGGTTGTTGCTCAAATGTAACACTAAGGCAGAAAACGACTGTAGGGACAAAGTTAACTGGTAATTGTGGGTTGGATCATGGAGCTATCGGTAATAGCTTCATGGTTGGATTTCATTCTTTTCTTTGCCAAACGGTAATGTTACTGCACAATGGATTTTGTTGTAGCCTATACCATTGTATATTGGTAACGTGTTCCACCTTCAAGTATATTTTCGTATAACACTCTTCAAATTCCAATTTACATGCATTAGATTGCAAAAAAAAAAAAAAAACTAATTCTGTAAAGTACATGACACATATAACGTCTGTAAAAATCACATAAGTTTACATGTAAATATAAAAAACTGACATATTCTGGAAAATTTTACAGAATTATCCTGTAAATTTTCATTGGAGGAAAAAATACTACAATTTTTTGTAAACCACTTGCTGTAACATAAAACGTCTGTAAAAATCACAGATTTTACATGTAAATATTAAAAACTGACATATTCTGGAAAATTTTACAGGATTTTCCTGTAAATTTTCTTTGGAGGGAAAAATACTACAATTTTGTGTAAACCACTTGCTGTACAGAAAACGTCTGTTAAAATAACAGACGTTTACATGTAAATATAGAAAACCGGCTTTTTCTGTAAAAATCGACAGGAATTAACTGTAAATTTACAGAAATTTTTAACAGTGTAGAGAACATTCTTTGATGGATCCCAAAAATATAGGACTTTGAAATTTTCGTGTCATGGCCACTTTAATAACCTAGATACGTGTCACAGTACCTACGAATGTAATCATGCTGTTTGTGTTAGTTGACCGGCATGTACCTGGCATGGCAGATACACAGTATCGTGTTGTGGTGCTGCTATAAGGTGTATAGCTTCTTGTTGGCAGATAAACTGAGACAATTGGAAGTAGTAATAATTCTTCCTGTCATTAGTACATTGCTTTCATTACTGAGTATTCACAGTTGAGACACTATAAAACAAAGAAAAGATCCGCATATTCCCGATAATTAAGTGAATAGCCGTAATATACGTTAATTGGATCCGCCCACTCCCCCTCTCCCTCCCACACACATGCCGCTCTTACCTTTTATGCATTGTTCTCCTTAGTTAATAGACAATGATTGATTAATGAACCCCTCAACCCCAACCCCCAGCACATCTCGAATAACGACTTGACCGTACGCCCGAGGCGATGTCACGTGTAAGGAGTTTCCACTGCTAAGCAATTTCAGCTTGACACAACAAGCAATATTTCATTAACATTTAATGTGGGTGGCCTCCTGGGAGAAACTTGTTCAAGATCATCACGTGTCTGAAAATGCGATTCCCATACAAATATTCAGCAAGCAAATTTGAGGGCGCTATTAACTAATATATCTTTTTGTACGGCTGTGATGCAAATACACCTTTCGTAACAGTGAATCGGCGAGAAAGGGTAAAAAACCTCCCATCATCCAAACTGATCTGTTCCACTGATCAAGTTCGATTGTAAGAACATTTCGGCACCAGCATAGGCTATATTTGGGTTCGTTTTATCGGCCAGACCGCGAAAGACTTTGGTTTGACTCGAGTCACTCGACCACACTGGTCCTGCTGACTTGTGTACATGACCTATATTAAAACAATGGAAATTAACAGAACCGTTTTGTAATATACTTGAGCAAGCCATTAGTTGATTCACAACAATACCGTTAATGATCGTATGCTATTGACATAACCTTCTCAACAAAACAGGGAATGCATTCGCAAATGCGCATTTAATTTTTAAATTTCTTTTCTAAGAAATGCTACTTCAGGTTTTTAGCATCTTAGTCTTCTTTGTGTAGATACCGTCACTATATGGCGAGGTCATTGCCATGGGAACATAACAGGATATATTCGGTCACTATTCTTGCTGTCTCCATATATATTTGTCTCTTCTTTTAGTTACCGTATATTCTTTTAAACTTGTTACATGGTTCGTACATTTATCGTACACACGGTTGTCAACAGAAGCCAAGATCGTTATATCAAGTACTGAATAATTCAATCACAGTGTTTGTCTGTTATTGTATTAATAATTAAGTTCCTATTAACTAACAAATTGCATGTCTATCTTCTTGGCCACATGCACTCTATAACTAAGCTTATTTGCAACATCCATTTCTATTCTCTTTTATTGGGGGGTGTGGGGTGGGGGTGGTGGGGGCGAATTTCAACGTTACGGTACGCATGCATGCTATATTGTTTATGATAATGCAGTTATAACGGTGTGTTTGAAATACATGTAGGTATTTTGATATTATAGGAATCATTACAAGGATTGCGAGATAAGAAAATAAGTAATCCACTCTACATCAGCGGATTGTTGATTAAGGAAGATGTTAGAAAGTTAACCCATTTTTTCAAATTTCTAAAATTTCAAAATTTTCTAGATTCGATTTCTACACGCTGACTCGTGACTGAGAATCAGTTGGAAAATAGGCAGAGTATATATACATAACTATAGAATAAAGAATGACTATATACTGCATGATGCGTATAGTTTAAAGATTAATGGGGAAACAATTTCGTGTCTTGATTAATTAGAGCTTTATTCCAACAGTCCTGTTTGTCTAGTTTGGTTTCCTGATGTAGTATATTGCTGCAGACGTCATCGCGTATCTCCTGTCGCTTAGGTTCATTCATAAATTTCACGGTCCAGGGTTCCTTTGAGAGGTGTTTTTGACGTCAACTGCCGGGAGGTCACAACCAGAGAAGTGCGATTCATATGTAAATATTGGCCCTTGGGGTGAAAACATCGGACGTATACATGTATAGAATTCCTTGACAAACGGTATAATTGTTAACTTATACTATATCTATGGTTATACTGAACAGGCACGTGATGGTGATGTTATTCTCACTGACTCTATTTTAAGAATTCATTTCTGCTCTGATAAATCCTGCAGCGTATAGAGACGAACAGAAGCTTAACCGAGAGGCCGAGCTTTGCAATAAGACAGTTGTTAAGTGCTCGATTCGCGTTCCTCACGATGGAAGTGCTTGGAATTCAAACAATAGTCCGTCCGTACAGATTGGTTAATTAGTACTTAGTTCATGGATCATTCAAATCAGTACGTTAATGTCAAGTAACTATCCATGAGGGCAAATAACCGCCATATTGAAGCGATTCCACGACTATAGTGCATCGGTGTCATCGGTATTTGCATGATCGTAACTTGAATTATATTTCTGTATATTATTCCAAACAAAGTATCTATTTTCGCAATGACAACTTCCCATAATGACAACTATATCAACTCAAGCGTTATGGACTATCATAAAGAACTATGAACAATCGAGCAAACAAGGGATCCGTTGTTACTTTCATAATCCGTCCGGAAATCTGACAACGTCATTTGTCCTACAACCAACGGTTTGGCACGTCTGTGCGTGCTATACACCCCATCTCCACTCTCACCCCACCCCCCCAACCCCAATGTGACGACCCTGATATAGTGTGTAATACATGTTGTCTTGCCATGATTTGCAAAAACCCCCCACTCGTCGTAAAATTCTGTTCAAAGTTGACTATAGTAAACACAACAATACCACCTCGTCCTGATCAACGCGTGTCGTCTGGATGTCAACGCTTTGCACGCGATAAAGGAATAATATGTTGTTATATTGAAATTGTCTTCATTACTAATAAAAATAAACGTTGTTTATCTCTCTCCACCTCTCTCCACCCACCTCTCTATTTCTCTCTGATTCATTACGTCCATCGCTCAGGGCCTCTAGTCCCCTCAGGGCCTCTAATCCGCTCAGGCCGCAGATCCGCTCAGGGCCTCTATAATGCCTTGAATCATGGAGTTGTTGTTCCATAACAACTCCCTGCTTGGATGTATCTTTATAGTCATTACAGCAATGAATATCATTAGCAGATTATATTGCAAATATTCTCTTCATTTGTGTTCATTCTTTAATCCACCTTTTGCAGGGTAAAGCTTGAAATTTCCGAATATATCAATAAATTAATATATCGTCGACCATTGTATACAAGTATACCTCGCGTTCACCTGAACGTTTTACAGCTAAATATAATTTTCTACTTTTTCTTTCATATCAGCTTTTATTAATCTTTATTATTTTTTTCTCACATTAATTTCTAGACGATTATTCAACATTGAACATTAATGCACATGTTTGACGTCACCGGTGTTACTTTGAATTTATAAACATACCAAAGGAAAGCAAAATCGTATATTTGTGTAGAAAACATCGGGTTTCGATTACTTCACGCTCGTGTCCGAAACACGAGACTTCATCTTTGGTTTCTTATCAGCTAAAAGAGAATAAAAGAAGAAGGAGAAGAAGAAGGAGCGAGACACCACGTGGTGGTTAAATAAGTAAGACAATAAGAGAAACTATAGAATACTTATTAACTTTAATAAGTAACACGTACATAGTAATTTAGCATATCACCTGAGGATTCAATTGCGTGAGACATAGAGTATACCCCCAGGGATGTGTTATTTATGGATGAACAACGGAATGTTACAAAACTAAAGTCACTTCAATAGCCTACGTAAAACTCATTAATTCCCCCCCCCCCCCTCCATGACGATCTAATTAGTTTATTCATTTATATATAAATAACACATCCCTGGTAACTTACAGCTTGCTACATACGTGCACGCTCACAGGTGGTTCCTATATCGCTGATCCTCGTTACTTGCTTCTGGGCATGGATAAGTTATAACATAGCGATCCTGTCTTAGTTAACATTTCAATTTCTCAACTCTTTCACGTGAATAACCATGTGATCTTTTGATATCGTTGACATCCCACACGAACGTGCAACTTGTTTGAATGTTGTGAATTAGTTAGTCCGACAGAAATATAAAAAAAAAAACTGCGACTTGCATTGATTTCGTGTAAGTGCTATATCAGCAGTCTCATGGCAAGAAAACGTGACACCTGGAAAAGTATGAACTATTCTTAATCCAAATATTTGTTTTATGTTTTGATGTATTTGTTTTTTGTTTGTCGGTAACTTTTTTTGACGCAAACCTTTTTTCTCCGTACACCGGCCCTATATGCTACTCGACGGTAACATGACCCTATATAACTGCTTCAATTTACATCTGTTTCTATTTATCATCATTACTATATGATAAACTTCGAAAAGTCATATACTTGTAAGAAGAGAAAGTGCCAAGAATCTAAAGGAGAGTCGTGCGTTCCGATCATTCTAAATTCCTTTTGCCTGAGCGACTACTAGATTTCCAAGAAACCCTAAAGAAATAGAGGATATGATGAGTACAGTATGTATTCTCATAGCTTCCGATATTCTGACATGTCATTTCATTTACAGTTATGACACATGTACACTAAGTGTGGATAACCCATAGAAACATTAACATTAAACTGATAACTGCATGCACAAACTAATATGGAAGTTTTACACAAAAGTAGGTGTGTGTGGGAGAGGGGGGGGGGGTTGCTTTTTAACAGCATTGTCCAGGGACAACTATGACACTATTTGATTGGAACACTAAAATAATACAAGCAAGAAAAATGTTTGCCATGTGCCTCTCAGATCCGGAGATTATAGACAATAAAAGTTGCATAAAACACTATCCACTTGCTCGAGTCATTAGAGGCAAAAAGAAGAAAGTTTTCAAAGGTCGCCATAACGTGGCTCTGTTGTGAAAAGTACATCTACTCTTTCGAAAACACGGATAAAAGCAAATTCAATTTCAAAGTCGAATGCACAATATATGTATGAAGACGTACAAATGGTCATGCTTTTTGCCGTACAACGCAAAGCGCCCTCACTAATTTCAAGGCTTCACTGCTTCAACACACGGCGATACACTGTGTCAGCATTCTTCCTAGGTCAATTTCTATGGGGTAGCCATATTGTACAGTGAACGATTTACAACAAAGTTTTACACAAACTTTCCTTCCAGAATAGTCACTCTGGTCTCTGTTACTTTTTGTTTGTTCCATTGATTGCTATAGAAAAGTACAAAAAGAAGATACATACAGACAATAAGGCTAAACGAAAAACAAACAGATGTGTCCAAAATAAATATACAAAGCGCGTTGCCGAAAAGAGTAAAGAGGGCGCTGTTGAAGTTTGGGAAAGTGTCCATCTGGAAAGTTTCCCATTTACCGAATCTTTGTGGTTTCAGATACGGTTAAACCACCTCTCATACCAACCAGAAAGGTTGTCTGCTCTTGGTCACATTATCAGACAGAAAGATGAAAATCTGTTTGCAACTGAATAACAATTCGTTAGGGTAGCATACGCCCATTAAAAGCCCCATTTACGTACACACTAAATCACAAAAGTAATGTGGTCTCTAAGTCTAGATAGAAGTTTTCACTAGCTAAACGCTACCCATCACCGGATAGCTGACAAGTTGGCCTTTCATGGCACCATCAATTTTCCGTATCATGACCATGTAGATTTTTTGCTATCCGAGCCGGAAGTTTTCGTCACTTGTAAACAAATCTCTTCACTCAGTGGTAAACAAATTTCCTACGCTGCTCCTGGGAGGCCTAAATGGTCTAAAATTGCCTCAATCGACCCAATTTTCTCACCACATGTTCTTCCATTCATGCTCTTCAATATGCAAGCCACCAAAAAACTAGATCATGATTGATAACAGGTCAAAAAAGATGTTCTCCTACTGCTTTTTGGCACTTTTCCTGAAACAGGAGAACAATCGAGCGGATGGATATAGACTCTAATAGGATTATGCCACCTTAGGTACACAAACTTTAGAGTAAAAGACCAATGAGTGTACACAAAAAAGACATTTGACGGTATGTCTGTGTCTTTTGACTTGTTAACTAGTTGTATATAGCCTTATAACCTACGTGTACGGAAACCTATTGGCTCGCTGAGAGCCAATCAGAATCGAGGAAATAGTTTCAGTGTCAGTTCAGTTTGGGAAAAAATTATTCGCGCCCGGGCCTATCTAGCTAGAACTTGATTGCGCCATTACATTTATGTGCACGTACATACTGATCAATCCATATATGCGCGTTATATTACGTACTTTGACGTCATACCATACTGCTTTTGGTGAACAGCGCCGTCAGCATCAAAGTAGACAACGGCATCAAATGAGACAACGGCATCAAAGTAGACAACAACGTTAAAGGAGGCAACGGCATCAGAGGAGAAAACAACACTGAAGTAGACAACAACAGCAATAAATGAGGCATCGGCATCAAGGGAGACAACGGCATCAAGGGAGAAAACAACATTAAAGGAGACAACGGCATTAAGGGAGACAACAACATTGAAGTAGACAACAACATTAAAGTAGACAATGGCATTAAAGGAGGCAACGGCATTAAAGTAGACAACGGCATTAAAGGACGCAACGGCATTAAAGGAGGCAACGGCATCAAAGAAAACAACAGCATTAAATGAGGCAACAGCATCAAGGGAGACAACGGCATCAAGTGAGACAACAACATTAAAGGAGACAACGTCATTAAGGGAGACAACAACATTGAAGTAGACAACAACATTAAAGTAGACAATGGCATTAAAGGAGGCAACGGCATTAAAGTAGACAACGGCATTAAAGGACGCAACGGCATTAAAGGAGACAACAACATTGAAGTAGACAACAACATTGAAGTAGACAACAACATTAAAGTAGACAACAACATTAAAGTAGACAACGGCATCAAGGGAGACAACAACATTAAAGGAGACAACGTCATTAAGGGAGACAACAACATTGAAGTAGACAACAACATTGAAGTAGACAACAACATTAAAGTAGACAACAACATAAAAGTAGACAACGGCATCAAGGGAGACAACAACATTAAAGGAGACAACGTCATTAAGGGAGACAACAACATTGAAGTAGACAACAACATTGAAGTAGACAACAACATTAAAGTAGACAACAACATTAAAGTAGACAACGGCATCAAGGGAGACAACAACATTAAAGGAGACAACGTCATTAAGGGAGACAACAACATTGAAGTAGACAACAACATTGAAGTAGACAACAACATTAAAGTAGACAACAACATTAAAGTAGACAACGGCATCAAGGGAGACAACAACATTAAAGGAGACAACGTCATTAAGGGAGACAACAACATCAAAGGAGACAACAACATCAAATGAGACAACATAAAAGTAAACAACAACATTAAATTAGACAACAGCATCGAAGGAGACAACATCAAAGGAGACAATAAAATACATTGCCCTTTTGGCGTTCCATAAAAAGAAAGAAAACGTTTTGTGGGCGTGTCTTTGTTCGAAATCTTTAACTAACTTTTGTGTGATAGCTGCTATAACTAACGTTTTACGGCTCTGACGAGTGACAAAGTGAAATAGATGGCGCTCTAGTGATATATGATCCAGAGCCGTCCTCTGATATGAAATAGAGTTCCTTTCTACCCTTATATCATCCAGAGCCGTATATACTGACTCTGGTATGATCAAGATGGACATAAAGACGGTTGCTATGTGACCCACCGGCATAGACAGAGTATCTTATATGATCGAACATTTCCCTAACAGTGGCGTCGCCAAGTGGTGGCCTGGGGGCACGTGCCCCCCCCCACCCCCAAACAAATCGTGCCCCCCTCCCAGATGCGATTTTTAAGTGTTAAAAAAATACTCAAACAAAAACTATTTTACAAAGGACGAAATGTTTTACTATTATGTTCTTCAGTAAACTTCTTTCCCACCGACCATCACAATAACCAGTTGTTTTCTCACTTACAAGGTCCCAGAGGCCAGGCGTGAATCGCTAGTGCTTAAACTTCACTACTACCCTATATGAATTTCAATTTTATACACTCTTATTTAAAAACATTATCAAACCAAAAGGGTTAATTTCCACTTTTGGTATGACTATTTTATCCGCCTCCAAGGGCGTAGGAACCGGGGGGCTGGGGGGCGCCAGCCCCCCAGTGAAAAATGTGGAGGGGCGGAAGTATCATTCCGCCCCCCCCCCCCCGGTTCGCAAGTCAGAAAACCCCTTTTTCATTTCCAAATGAGAAAAAAAATCTCATTTGGAGCACCAAATTGCATCTAAGGCCAGGTGAAAATACAAAATTAAGTTTACAAAATGGAGTGGGTGTTGAAGTGTGCTATATTGCACCAAATTGCATCTGAGGCCACCTGGAAATGCAAAAAATTCCAAAGGGGAGGGGGACACCCCCTCCTCTTAGACCCCTCCCCCAGGCCGGCCATCAGTCTTCAGCCCCCCACTCAAAAGTACCTTCCTACGCCACTGTCCGCCTCAATTAAAACATAATATCGGACAGACTAAGCCCGGAAATTCTTGAACATAAAGTTACTTCAAGATGCAAAATATAGTACCAGATTGCATCTAAGGACCCTTAATTAATCACCCCTCCCCTAAGACCCCCAGGACGGCATTCACAAATAAACATTGTGCCCCCGAATTAAGTGTTGCCCCCCCCCCGTGCCCCCCCCCCCAGATTGAAATGTCTGGCGACGCCACTGTAAGGCTAAGCAATTATTTGCTTTGAACAAAATATTCAACAGCTGACAAAGTGGCAAATTTTTATTTCTAAATAAGTCGCAAAGTCACGTGATGTTCACTCATTATCATGCTTATTTAACATATGACCAATCCTAGTACTATAACCTTATAAGATTCTCTCTCGCTGAGAAATTTAATTGTCTTATTAAGCACTCTTCAATGAAATAACTTGGAATGTCAGAACCTTCGACGAAAAACTGTCACTACTGGGTATTATAAGCAGGCTAGCATCATCACGTGGCGGAGGTTAAATCACTGAGCATGTCGGATAGACGAGACTCAACTTACTACTATCCTACTAGCATCATTAGGGAATGTAGTGATGACCTTTACATTAATATGCAGTCTTTCAAACATCATATCATCATTGTCCTACCTCTCACTATAGATGCAAACACGAAAGTTACTTAAACACTGTCTGGTTCTATGAAGGCAAGAAAGTGTTTCTTGTTCAAACAATTTGCAATTAGTAGGCCTAGGCAGGGGCGGCGATCTGTTTCAAATATTGGGGGGGACATTTGCTTGGGTGCAGGCGAATTACTATCAAAGCGGAGCGCCACCATTGGTTGGCGTGCAGCGTACAAGAAAAATTCTGGTTTTGATAGCCCCCCAGATCACCGGAAATGGCACTTCTCGGGCTTGAAAATGGCCAACCAAATGTACACTTTTGCCTGAGAACCAAGTTTTTTTTCATTTATAACCTTTTTTCAAGATTGTCACCAGTCACACATCATGTTCGACCTCATTGCATCTCCTGTGGATCATTGCTTTTGTAGGTAATTCTACGTAACGCCCCACAATACCCGTCAGCCCCAATTTTCAAGGTATTAAGCCCATTATTTGTTCAGAATTTGAATAATAAATTCACTTCAAAACATATCCATAATGTTGCAAAAAATTCTATCTATGGACAACCAATATAAAAAAAAAACCTCAACCCCTAACAGACCGGTCAAAATTGAACGAGTAGAGGGAAATATGATGAAGAATGTTGGTCAAGGAATTTTCGAAAATTCAGACACAGTTAAATTATTGGTGTACAAATATTAAAACCTCTTATAACGGCTACTATCAAACTTAGATATCATAGAAAATACCCCAAAATATGCTTGAGGGGGAGGGGCAGTTTCCACCCTTCACCCCCCCCCCTCCCTTGGCTACGCACCTGCGGTTAGAAATCTTGTAGGAAACAGGGCAAATGGAAATCCAGTGAATCCATATCGATGTGGATCATATATATGATTGTACGTACTGACACTCATACACAAGAGTCAAACCAAATTTCATTACGGATGCGGTCCGTCTAGCTATTCATTTCGAAAAAAAAGAAGTAAAAACTACTTTCGGTCATATAGTAACAAATTGTGACACGGTTAGACAGGCGCCTTGTGAGGAATTTGCCAAGGGAGGGGCAAAGCTTGTACCCAGACTTTCTAAGCGTAGCGCCACCATAAGTTGGCGCGAAGCGCAAAAGAAAATTTTGGCCGAAAATGCCTCCCAGATCAATGGAAATGGCACTTCCCAGGCCTTGTAAGTTGCATCTAAGCATTTCCTATTTTGAAATTACTAGCGATATCATAAAAAAATACAAAACAAATGCTTCAAAAACACTATGCCACCAAATATTGGGGGGGATATTAGATACCATATCCCCCCACCTAAAATATTGGGGGGGACATGTCCCCCCGTCCCCCCCATGATCGCCGCCCATGGGCCTAGGTAGTTGGTCTCAGGGAGAAATCAGCCCGGATTCTGCAACATGAGCTATAAAATAAGAACTTTTCTTCTGTGAAAGTACAAACAGCTGTAGTAAGGCCAGCTTGTTGCACAATCAATACATGTATGTATTTTAGATACTCCTGCAAAGCAGGAACTCGCGAAGAAGCCATCATTGGCTTATCAAAGCCGCAAGCTGACCGAAGTCAGTCTCTTAGATTCATATTTAACGTCCATGATTATGAATTGTCAATTGTCAACAACTCTGTGACTGGACGACAATACATTAATCTTTGAGTGACTCGAACTCAGCACCTTATGATTGAAGGGCACCGGCGTTAACCACTGAGCTAACACTCCACTGTATATAGTTTCCAAAGTTCGATATAGTTTCCAAATATATACGTTTCCAAAGATTATCAATATATCTGTTATCATACTGAACAGAGTATAAATTAAATCAGAGTTTTTGTGGAAGAGTATATGATCAGTGGCGTCACCAGACTTTTCAGTCTGGGGGAGGGGGCACAGGGGGGCACCAGCATTTGATGGGGGGGGCACTTAGGTGGATACGGATCGCCGTCCTGGGGGAGGGGTCTAAGGGGAGGGGTGCCCCCTCCAGGCGCGGCGGAACGGGGAAATTATTGGGCGGGGGGGGGCTAATGTGTAGAGACTATCTAAGCGGAGCGCCACCATCGGTTGGCGCGGAGCGTACAAGAAAATTTGGGGTTTTTCAAACCCCCAGATGGCCGGAAACGGCACTTCCCGAGTGTTTTATGCTGCAAATACCTATCCCTAAAATATGGGTCTCAAGCCTGCAATTTCTCAGATTGCACGTAAAAGTCTGTAAAAACATTGTAATTTGTATATTCGATGGTGTTTTAAGAGAGTAGCTATTACTCGTAGTGTACTCGCAAAGACGTTTTTGAGTGTAGTAAGAGGATGTTGGAGAACTTGCTGAAATGAAGCAAGTCATTGGCTTAAGACGAAGTTGTGTTGCGCTCACCGGTACTCACACTCACTGCTTCCACTTTTCACGGGGCGTGAAGACGCGGTTGGGGTGACAATGTGGTCTATAGCCAGGGGACGGGCCGAGGGTACGATAGTATACGTGTGCATTGGACAGATCGACAAGTATGCATTGAAAAATGGGCTGATGCACGTTTCGGAGCCTTGGTAAATATTGGGGGGGGGGCTTATCATGCATTTGCCCCCTCAACTTTTTCATTGGGGGGTTGAGTCCCCAGGCCCCCCGGTTCCACCGCCATTGCCCCCCTCCCCCTTTGGAAAATTTTCGCATACGGAGGATGGGCTAGATGCAAAATGCTGCCACATTTGATGCTAAATTCGATCTGAAGATATCTCCAGAAATTGCTATTTTTGAGGTGATGATTTTAACAAGGCGCAGAATTTTGCAGAGGATATGAACCACATGCTGTCGATATTATGCCTAACCCTATATCAAAAGAACCTACATTTGTTGAATTAATGTGTGCATGACCCCGACTCCTTTCTTGTCCTTCTCGTTTTCGCCCATTATCTATTAAGATGTAACAGGTTCCAGCATCGTTATTGGCTCCTATCAGGGATCTCACGATGCAATCCAAAGTTTGATCACACATCGAGTATGGCTCAGTATGCAGGTGTGAACATTCGCCATTTGTTCCTACAAGCATCTGACCTCAAATGACCTCTGCACCCCCTACACAACAGGGTTAATATATGGGTCCACAAATATAGGCAAGTATGGTGCCTGCGGACCCTCACATTCTCACATTTCGTCAGCTCCTAACCTGTCAACGTCAGACCAATGCAACATATTGCAGTACCCTCCCTTCTCACAGTCATGTAGCTCGCGAAGCGGACGTGTATATCCGCTGGTATGGTGTGAGCACTGACACATTCAATGTATATATCGACACCTGTTGTGATGGCGCGGGTTACGACTTCGATACCCGACGTTCAAGGATAAACTTTTTCATTTTTTCGCAGCTCATTTGAAGAAAATACGAATTACTGTGCTTCTTTGTCCTTATGAAAAACCAACTCAGATGATGGGAGTTGAATATAACAAAATATATATATATTTTGTTACCAACCCAAATCTCAGATGGGGGGGGGGAGGGCACTCGGGGGGCACTAGGTTTTCCAGGGGGGCACGTGCCCCCTGGCCCCCCCCCCCCCCTTGGCGACGCCACTGTATATGATTTGAGAGAAAGCATTCTGAAGAAATATAACAGTTGCTGTTGTTATGAACGGAGGCTCGACGGTCACATAACTATACAGTTTGGAAATGATATTGTGTTACACTATAGGGCATATCGGCTATTATGTTTCACTTGCCATTATTAAATTATGCGAAGTGAACTCACTGATACCTTACTTTTAGGCCTATTTGATATTTTTCTTTTCGAGTCACACGTGTTACCAGAATAACTAAATCATTTATAATACTCAGTCGGCAGTTTCAGCTATAACAAGCTGCATGCAACAAGAAACCAATCAACTCAGTGCTAAATCATATCAACGAGGGCTGTATGATTTGCCTCGATTGCCAGATTTATTTCATTAACGTACGTGTATGGTGAGATTGTTTACATGGTATTCCTTTCACGAATTCATAATTAATTTCAATAGAAATATTACTCCTATTTTGATCCCTATGCAAAAGAACTCACAGTCTAGGAACGTAATGACTAAACTTCATTCCAAAGTTATTTGATCCGGGAAAGCGTTTTGCAATGTCTTAACTAAACGTACGAAGAAAATACGAGAAAATACGAATTTAAACGTTGTTAACACTTCATTGCTTTGCATGAGATGACGGTCCCTGGAACTTAAAAGTGAAAATAGGATCGATAAATGCACGGATGGTATCAACAAGGAATCAATTACTGTTTTGACCGATTTTCAAGAAATCAATATTAAAATCACCTGTTATGAAAACATTTTATTGTTCTCGTGATTAACAACAACATCTATATAGCAATCAGAATCCGTATAAAAATCTTCAGCAAATCTACACTACGCCACCATTTAAATGAACGCGAGGAAGTGCATGTGTAAAATCGAAACCTTCAATACCATAGTACACAAAGCGAGGGAAAATACCACACTCGTAGGCAGTCAAACAAATGTAGTGTAAACAGTCAGTTTTACACTGAGAGCAATGAGCAACTCATACTACACTACTACAGGTCCATCTTCTCGAAGAATAGCGTCCAAAGGCTGAAAGGCAGAGGAAACCTTGCAATTTAGGAATTAAAAGGATATCAGGATACATTTCTACTCGTCCGTCAAGGAAGTTGTAGCAGTAGATATGTGAAACGACTTTTCTCATTCGATGAACTGTAAAAGACGGAATATGGTACGTTGTTCGTCTCCAGTCAAATTATCAGACTTCATCGCACAACCGCATGTCTGTACTGTTATAATCAAAAAGCTAAGCCTAGGGCCTATTCCTAAGTCAAACTGGGGCTTAAATATATTTAATCTAACTTGGACGACAAGTACAACTACAAGTAGTAGCCTATCTATAGTATAGGCCTAAATGTTGTTAACTACAGCACTACGAAAAGTCAAACGAAACTTAATGCACACTAATTGCATAGGGTACTAGTAGCAGTACCAGTTCTACCACTGTAACAGGCCTCAGCCAGTATTACAATGCTTCTGGAGGCATGTTGTAATGTAACTTGTTACTGTGAAACTAGGCAAGGCCTAGCCCTAACACTAAGGCTGTGTCTTGTAATTTGTATAGTGTAGGTTGTAGACCCATTACATGATACCCTGCATGATGTCACAAGACCCAATATTCTTATAGCTAGACAATAACTTTGGAAAGCATAAGGATACGCCTTCGCTTACGTTTTGGTCTCTTAGCCGTAGGTATGTTTAGGCCTACAACATTGTTTAAATTTTTTTTTAAAGAGGGCTAGGCATACATGTCAACTGGTGGTGTATTTACAGCTTAAGCCTTTAGTCAACACCTAGATACCAATATAAAATTTTCAAAAATGTTCATGTTTATGCCTACCAAAAATTTATGAATAACCTATCAAGTATCATGCTTCTGAAACGTACAGTAGCCTAAAGTAATTTGTCAACATGTACTTTTAACTTTGGTTTGTAAAAGCAGAGATATGGTTGAATGTCACTAAGAACTTAAGAAAGTCAGGAAAATTTATTTTGCTGCAGATCGATATATTTTATTTACAAAAATGGGACAATCCCTATTAATAGGGACCTCTGGTAACCATAGCTTTGCCGTAGGACTACTAGGCATACAGTCAGGGAAGAAAATAAGAAAATAATTGGGACATCAAGAACATAGGTGCAGCCAGCATATCAATGGTTCTGTAATGTTCATCTTTGACATTGTTTGTCAGTTTCTTTTGTTAAAGTTTTGTATTGCACAGAAATAGAATTTTGTAGTGCATATGCATAAGTTGGAACTGAGGTGAGGTGATGATGTTGCATTTTGTTCTACGTACAAGTTTCAACTACTGAGACTAAAATGTAGCAATTATAGGTAGTGACTGAAATGAGATTTTGGTCACGCTCACCAAATGGCCCTAGTAGTTTAAAAGAAGTTGTTGCAAATAGATTCTCATTTGTGACAGGCTTTTCAGTGGGCCTTTCTTGATAATCTAAGCAAGCTCTGCCCTTGCATACATGTATGTTCATGGTATAAACATATGCACATGGTTTTGGTGCAGATTAAAAACTGCTGGCTCACTTTTCACAAAAGTGGGATCTTGGCCTAAAAATCTTAATTCTTCCCCCCCCCCCCCCGCCCCTCTTCCCCCATCTACAGTAGTTATTAAAACCTATAAGCTCACTTTAAAACTTGATCCACTTTAGTGACAATGCATACTAAGCCTAAAGCCAGGCTTAAAGATCTCTTTAGGTCTACAAAATTCTCTTTATTTGGTCTACTAGTACAGTATTTACTGTAGCTTATATCTAAGTCTCCAAATTACTGTTGTGTTACAATACTTTTATCTTGGCCAGACTGTCAAGTTTCTACTTTGCTCAGTGAGTTAAACTATTGTACATAACCAAAAGATGTACAGAAAACAAAAAGTTTCTGAATAGCAAATTTGCAGACTGGAGATGTTAAAAATGGCCATAGCAATGGAAATTTTAGATTTGTGTCCGAACATTTTGCAAATGGCATTATTTGTTTTCCTTTTAAGATTCTTCCATTATTTCATTACATTTATGTTCCTCATTTCTGCTTCAAGTTGTGGCTCTGATGAAGTTGTATCATTGAAGCAGATTAGTTTCACCGAATTCTGCACGTACATGTTAGTGCTGATAGTCGTAATCGATTAATTGCCAGTAGTCGCGATTGAACTTTTGAAGTTCGATTAATCGCGTTCACAACCTAAGTAGCCATTACTCGACTACAAGCTAGCACTACACATAATTTGCTTTTGAAAAATAGCCCAACCTTTCAAAACCAACACTAAAGCAGTTTGTCAGCAAATATCGCAAAAGTATACAGGTTCTCATGGTGCTACCATAGCACTGTGCTGTGTTAAAAATCAGCAAGCACCTGCTCCGGTTAGATTCATGCGTTTGCTTGTCAATAATACGCCTGTTCTGCAATGCAACATTCAGTCCTAGCAATGTTTAACCATTGCGCTAGTTCGGAACTCATTAATCTTTTACGATTGCCAAAGTATTTGTAATTTCTTCAAACATGCTTACAATTACTTCATTACTGATCTGGTTCACATTTATCGGATGTCTGATCGAGTGTGTCGATTGCGGTGTAGTTTAATTTCAATATGCAAAATATGTGCCTGCCATCACGGTAGGCTAGAGCCTAGTCTATAACGTCCTACAGAAAGCTCTTGCATACTTATCATCAAACTGCTACAAGTGTTACATCTATTCATTGTACATTTGCTTTTATTAGTGCTCAAAGTTGTAGTAGCCTCGTAGATTCATTCAAAAGTTTTTGATTTACTACCGTATGAAAGATTTTATGAAACGTTGCAGATTGAAAGTTGTGCACAGTTTTTGTTTGGTAGATGTTTTAACATGATTTAGAAACAACTTGTTAAGTAAGACATGAAAGAACAAATAAAGACAGTGCACCATGGGGAAAGATTTGTTTTGACTATTTCTGAAATTTAAAAATGACATTGGTGATGTAATAACTGTAATCACAGTAATCGGAGAAGAGCCATGCGATTAATCGACTACAAAAGAAAGAGTCGACTATCAGCACTAGTACGCTGTTACTGCTGTTTGATGATGGGGAACTTGCATTAATGTGATGGAGTACCTTTTTCGGCCTTGGATAATGTGGGGTGGATGCAAATCAAAAGTTTTGTTGTTATGGCCAAGTGTAAATCATGCTCTATAATCAAATAAAATTACAATCATAGGATCCTCTATTTTTAATATTAATTAGGCCTGCATTTGCAGCTATTATCTTGTTAGCCATGAGACTACATAATTGCATGGAAACTTCAAATGTCAATTTCCTGTCTTTAATTATCAGTGACAAAATACAGGAAATTTATTTTAGCATTCACATTTTTATAAAGCAATTTTATAAAGTTGATCAATGTTGTTCCTGGTAAACGAACTGTAAATGATATGGTTCTGTGCATCTTTTGCATTTGTGTACACTTGGCTTGCCCATTTTTCGTAGCATTTTGCTACAATACCAGATAATACTGTACATGCTTAAAAAAGATTTGTCTTTCCTCAGAGTAAACATAAGTACTCACTATGCTTCTAAAAGTGTTCCCTAAATTAAATCATTGTCATTCAGTCTTTTATCTCTTCTGTGCAGGAGTTTTACAACTCAGTTTGATTAAATTGTTATAAAGATTAAAATTCAAATAAAGATAAGAATAGGGTTCATGTACAGTAATAACCATAATTCCTGATGAAGGACTACAGTGTGCTGTACAATACATTGATTCCACATTGAAACCTCCGCTCTGTCTTGAACAATGATTCTTCCACAGTACTGTGTTGGTTATTGTACCTCAACATATTCAGACTGATCATCTACTCTTTTGTTATATTTTGTTATTTTCATCGTTTCACCGAGGTTGAGGTGTACTTTTCTTTCAGGCTTCATGCTCATCACAGCTTCATGTTGGTTAAGGCTACAGTACATGTTTCTTTCAGCGTCTCAGAATCATCCAGATATTGCATGAAAGGCAACAAAGACGTCCTTTCAGTCTTGTACCTCGATATGAGGACGAGAAATAATTGGCAAGAAAAAAAATGAAAAGATTAATTTTAATATCTTCACTTGAGGTTTACTGACGTGAAGGCCCAACCCCACAGAAGACTTTCAGAAACACACAATTTTGCAAGCGAGACCTTCACTGGCCGGTTGTTGCTACGGCAATGCAATGAATGTATGATAAAATGAACATTTATGATTGATTTGGAGTTCTGCTGTTCTCTTTCAAGACTATATACAGTATAACTCTTTGACATTTTCCATAGCTGGAAGAACAGAGACACGCTTGGCTGATATTACCAACCGATGCAATAATGGCCTGGGAGAAACGCACTGTAGACACACACACACACACACGCACACACGTACAATATAAGTTTGTATGTACAACACTTACAAACACTGTTTAATATTACAAACTGAGCAGTTTTATTAAAGTTAGTTTTCCAGTACAGTAGTTCAGAGTGATGTACTGTAAACTAGAGATATAATAATACACTGTACTGTGCATACAAGAATGGTGTTAGGTTCATTATACTTACAGTGCAGTACATTGTGTATACCGTACAGTACGTAGACCAATTAGGTCAAGAATTTCATATGTCAGTAATATTGCATTACTTTGCTATCTTAATTTGAGTACACCCCTGGAAAGGTTCAAGGATGTACTGTACAGTAGCTGTGATAGGATTAATTATGCAGGAAATATGTTTAGAATCAAGGAAGCCCATACATGATTCATTGCTGACCGTTGTACAGTGTGTCTGTAGAGTGATCAGCATACAATACTTGCAGCTATGGTTATTGTGGGTGACCTGGGGTATACTGTGCAGTATGCAATCAGTCAGCATACAGTATCACTGTTATCCTGAATATACATTTAGTGTACATACATCTATGCTATTGACCTAACATATACGGTACTTAAGGTTGATACACTTTTCAGAAAGTGACATGCGTTCAGTATATATACATTTGCTCTGGGACGGTAAATAGTAGAAAACATCAGTAAGGTTTCATAGTTTGAGTACAGGTAGTTTTGTGTCTGATGAAATAAACAGACTCATTATTATCTAATCATAATTTGACTGAAACAAGGCTGGATTAGCCAGTGGCTGTAATTTTTAACCTGTCAAAGATTTCTGCTATAGTTCATTTCAGATACAGTATATTGTGAAATTGAATGATAAACCACATTTTATTGCGCCATGTTGAAAGAAATACAGTGTATATGTCATAGTTAAAGTTGACGGTTTACAGTCTTGTTTGGAGCCAAGACCCCCTGACCCGACTTTATAATTCAACCCCCTCGTCATTAGTAACTTGTCACACCCACACACTAGTGTGCACACTGCTAGCAATCTCTCCTGGGGCACTACTGTGCACTACATCCACATGTACATCCACATGTCCCCCGGGGGACTTCCCATAGGCATAGGCGTAGGAGCCTCATTTGATTTGGGGGGCTGTAACGACTTGCCCGAAAAATATAACCAAAATTTTTTGCGCGCTCCGCGCGCGTTCCACATGGCAATGTGCATATCCTATAGGCATTCATCGCTTATTACATCACATGCCAATAACATTAAACCTTTCGTGTTATTACCCTTCCGTATTGGTAATAATTATTGGGGAAGTCGTTACAACTATAGTGATAATAATATAAGTTTAACTATTGAAAAACACATTGTAAATTCTTCTTCTTTCAGTAGGTGCCAGTGGCATATAGCTAGGGGTATTGGTCAGGGGGGAGAGAATGCTCTGTAGGGGCGCTTTCGACACTATCTAAGCGGAGAGCCACCACCGGTTTGCACGGAGCGTACAAAAAATTTTTGAGTAAGATACTCCCTAGATCGCCGGAAATGACCCTTCCCAGGCCTAGCTAATTTGCTGATAAACGAAAAATAAATAGGTGTCATCGCCATTTGTCAGAAAATTGCACCAAACAAAATGTGACAAATGTCAATAGGTATTTGAGAGTGCAATAAAAAAAGTCAATAATCGCGAATAAGTAGAAAGTGGTAAAAAGCTGAAAAGGGCGCCAGCAGTCCATTTGAGTCCGTCAGGAGGGGGGTTCATCGGCCCCCTCTGACTGTATGGACGCTCCGCCACTGGTAGGTGCCCGAAAAATTCTCAGTATATTGCCCAAATTTTCACCAAAAAAATTGAAAAACACACTGCAAATTATTATTCTTTCAGTAGGTGCCCGAAAAAAATTCTCAGCATATATTGCCCAAATTTTCACCCAAAAATTGAAAAACACATTGCAAATTCTTCTTCTTTCAGTAGGTGCTCGAAAAATTCTCAGCATATTGCCCAAATTTTCACCAAAAAATTGAAAAACACATTGCAAATTATTATTCTTTCAGTAGATGCCCAAAAAATTCTCTGCATATTGCTGAATTTTCACCAAAAAAGAAATAAAAACACACTGCAAATTATTCTTCTTCCATTAGGTGCCCGAAAAATTCTCAGCATATTGCCCGAATTTTCACAAAAATAATTGGTTGGGGGGCTGCAGCCCCCCAGCCCCCCCCCCCCGCCTCCTACGCCTATGCCCATAGGGTGCAGCCACAAACCGGCGCACGCTACTATATTTACAAGTTACCTTGTTAGGCCCACTGATACACCTGGGCGAAGAAAGGCAAAAATTTGCCTTGCTTAAGGACACAACGTAATGATCTGGCCAGGACTCGAACCTGCAAAGCCTGTAGAACACAAGTCCACTGGCTTAACCACTTAACTACAACACTCTGAACGGAAAATTTTATGAGGAAGAGTGTTTTTAGATAGTAATCATGGTATTTTCATGTTTGTCAGGTCGATTGCCCAATGCATCGCTCCATAACAGCATATGAACAAGTAAATAATGGCGTGAAAAGTAAATAAAATAAAATAAAATAGTTTAAAAAAAGGGAATAGCCTTTTGTTTTTGTTGGACTTGTCCTTTAGATAACTTTGGAAAGGACCAAATTTTGATGTCACAACCACCAGTTGAATGTGTTATTGTGCTAATTTACTGTACTTTAGTCTGGGTTAATATATACTGCTGGTCACCTTTGGCAAGAGCTCAAAACTGTACGTTATTTGTAGCTCTAGGTCCACAAATGTACAGATGTCTTTCCTTTTCAAATTCATGCTTTAAAATAATGATGACAAAGATTTTCAAATTACGCTGCTGTGCTTTGAATGTTGTTTCTTCGTAATTCCACTAAACGATACTACGGGTCGTTTGTACGTTGTAGAACTTGTATGTTCTGTGCCTAATCTAACTATAGAATTATTAACACACAGCATTCTACTGTATGCAGATCCAGCTTGAAAGGTTCGTAATTGGCCTCCAAATCTTTCCGCCATTCTATGATCTTTAAAGATTTAGTCCTCTCCCTCTTAGATCAGTCATTGGCTGTTTTTACAAGTTCTCCAACATTCGAGTGTGATTGATGACCGTTGTATATCTCGATAAACTGGCAAATGAGAGGATATTTGTTTATTTCTCTTCTAGAGGCTCATAATCATGAACTGCTCTCATCTTAAAGTAGCTTGTAACATTATATAGAGCTCGGCATAGTAGTCAACAGTATCAGTGTAGTGTAGTGCAGTTGTTATTTTTAACCTTCGACTGTACTTACAGGTTCTTAGCTTGAAGCAAAGTCACACACAGTAGGCAACATACAGGCTAATCCTACATGCATCAATCAATCCATTATCCATTCAAATTATCCTTAATTATTTAATAGTCATCTGGGATTAGATTATTTCAGACTGTCAAAGTTGCCATTTTTGGTTCCTTTGGGTATATATGTTTTAATTGCAAAAATTTAACAAATATTGATAGCCAATGTTTAATTTTTCCTGATCACTGATAAAAGAACTCTGTATCATGTCAAAAGCAATTAGAGTAGAATTTACTTCTTCTATCAAACCCCAGTTTTGTACATATTTAAATTTACCTAGGAATTGTGACATATTGCTTTAAAGCTTCAGAGCCCTATACAGAGCTGTGGGTATCTTTTAATCTGTGTTAGTGACTTACTACTTTAAGATGAATCACAATTGAGAGTAGAGACTTTAAAGTAAGTGATAATCAGTAGAAGTACCATTAGGTTCAGCACATGTATGTACTGTGAGATACGGTGAAGCTTCTGTGATGATCAATATAGCTCAGCAGGTGGGATGTAAAATTAGAAACGAGAGGAGAGGGACGGACAGCAAGATAAAAGGAAGAGCAAAGTTGACAGTACTTTCTTCAGTCTAGTCATAAATTACTTGAGCTTTAACAATGTTTACTGGCTTATAATGTAGCCACTGACATAGGAGCCCAATTTGATTTGGGGGGGCTGTAACGACTTTCCTGAAAAATATAACCCAATTTTTTTCAACATGTTAATGTGCATATCATATAGACATGCATCGGTTATTACATCGCATGCCAATAACATACAATCATATGCCGTGTTATTTACCCTTCCATATTGGTTATACTGTAATAATTGGGGAAGTTGTTACAATAATAATGATAATACTAATATCAGTTTAACCATTGAAAAAACACATTGCAAAGTATTTTTCTTGCAGTAGGTGCCCAAAAAATTCTCAGCACATTGCCCGAATTTTCACAAAAGTTGGGTTATTATTATCATTATTATTGTAACAACTTCCTGAATAATTATAACCAATATGGAAGGGTAATAACTCGGAAAATGATAATATGTTATTGGCATGTGATGTAATAACCAATGCATGCCTATATGATGTGCACATGAACATGTTGAACATTTTGGTTATATTTTTCGGGCAAGTTGTTACAGCCCCCCCAAATCAAATTAGGCTCCTACACCTATGTTACGCAGGTCACAATAGACCAGAGTTAGTCAAGTTACACTGTACCATCTACCAGTGTTAGGGCAGGCATTAGTTACTTTCCCAAATCACATACTGTTATAACAAGTGCCAAATCACTGCCCACACCATCTCATTAGTGGCACAATGAAACTGTGTGTGCAGCTCAATCCTAAGTATGTAATAGCTTATATACCACCTACAGTGGAAGAACTAATTGTCAATTTGCATTAGTTTGGATACCATGCAGATGTGCAAATTGAACCCACAAGATCCCTACTCCCCTGCGAATGAAAAATCCAAAATTAATAAGCTGGCTAGTTGGATGGCATTTGGCCGTTACAGTCTTTCAAGAGTATTGACTTTGCTGAGGCGAAGGCCTGAGATGATTCCTGTCACTGGTTGTCATGACGCCGCTTTGTGTCTTGCATCTCTGGAATTGAACAAAGGCTAGAGGAGGATGTGATGTCATCATTTCTCTGTTTCATGCACCCGCCTCTCTGTCACAGTTTTAATATCTCGTTCTCCGATGGTATAATGTGTTGTATTGTATTTGATTTCTCTTTGTAACAATCCCATTGTTTGGTCTGGATACAGTATACTGTACGACACCTTTGGATTAAAATTAGTAATAATGTAATTAGTAATATTTAATTACACTGCTGCTGTTGCTGCTCACAGGGCTATTTTGTGTGTGGTTGTATGTATGCTTTGATTTTGAATTTGAAGTTGCTAGTAATAACAGATTTGGTAGTTTTTGGAAACCCTATGTGACAAACATTAACATCCACAAATAGTCATTGTAAAAAACAATGTTACACTGAAACTATAAATTTAAGTTGGAAAAGGTTGGAATAATAAGCTTTAGTTAATAGAGCAAAGTGCATTAGTAGATTGAAGTCAGGTTAGCATTGTCGCTCGTAAATCTGCAAACAGTATGTTTATTGGACTTTGAAAGGAGCTTTGTTGTTGGAAGTGGCGTGGGGGTGTCACCGTGGGGGTGGGGGCTGGAGAGGGTTTATCTATGATAATGATGAATTAGAATTCTGATCTGTGTACAGTATGGGTATGGCTATACTGTACTGCACTGTGTGTGGTACATATTTGTCACCATTGGGAAGATGGACATGCCATAAGAATATTACCAATTAGGTATTGATTTATGAAAGAAAAAAAATTAAACAACACGAGGACCAATACAGACATATAATACATATAGTAACAATTGAGATACAGTATGAATCTCAGAGTTAGGCCTTAGCTAGATAAATTTGTTTGTGTTATATTCTCTAGGTACAAATATGTTTCGTTATTTAGTGTGTAGTACACGAACCGTTATTGATTTTTCTTTGTTTTCAGTACTTTGTCTTCAAGATTTCATGCCACAAAAAATGTTGAAAACAATAATAAAAGCTAAAATTTTGCAACTACCCAAGACAAACATTTGATTTCTCTGTGAAATAGAAACTTTATCAAATGCATGAATTTTGAATAATTGAAACCAAAAAAGAAAAGAGAGATAAATTTGTCAGTTTAATATACTGTATGTTATTCCCATGCAACCCCCCCCCCCTCACTCCCCCTGGGCTGGATATTGGTTAAAACTGAATGAATGTGCCCTGTACAGTAATAGACCTACCTGTACATATTGTACACAGGGCTTTTATTCAGTAGCTTGTTCACCCCAATACAGTCCATCCACCCACCCACCATGCACACACAGAGCTCAGCCTGCAGTTATAATACATTAACCGAACTGTACACAGTGCTCAAGTCAACGTACTATTTACAGTGTGCTCGTATTAGTGCCATTTCCGATGTGTGTACCAGTGTAATTTACTCTGCCCAGAAAGCGAACTAATACCATTCTGTGCTTTCCACATTTGACAATCATTTCTCCTCCAAAGATCCCATATATTCATAATTTAACTCTGTTTGCTCAGTCGGTTTTTACAAATTTCACGGTTTGATGGCCCTGGCGCGGTCGGAGTAGAGAGGAGCTTTTCTGGGCTGGGAAATTAGGTCATTTTTGACGAGATGTATGAAAATATAGCGAAGTGATCTGATTACGGCCTTTAAAGATTCTGACTCATGCGAAGATTGCACAGCTACTGTCGCCCTCAGCAGTCCTTGCTGCCTCGTTCCGATAATGCTTGAGTTTCACAATGTTATTATACTGCTTTGACCAAATGTTCCATCTTTTCGTTGAGCTTTATCAAACTCTCTGTTGGCCAGTTCTTTCTTCATCTTCTACTTCTAGGCCTACTCCCAATTTGTCATCCCTGTGGAAGCGTTTTATTCATATTGATTTTTTAATTTAATTATGTTTCAGTTACTTGTCAACGGCCATCCTTGTGTTCGTGTTTCACCGACTAAAGTAGCTTTGATAAGTCCTGATGGGGATTGCAAATTAATATCCAGTATTTAAGAGATATGATCACTGGCATTTTATGTACTGTACTACTGTACTGTAGTGGCTCTCGTACACAATGAGATGTCAGTGTGCAGGCTATGATGAATTATTATTCAATAAATATTAAGACGTACCAAAGTTTATAGCAAAGACGTTATTGACGTAAATATGAGATAACCTCGTCCAAGGTAATTATTCATTAATATTTATGAGTACATTCTTTTTCAATAATTTATTAATACTTATTGCTCCTATATTTGGATAAAAAAATATATACAAAGGTACAGTACAGTAGTTTTTAATGAGAAATATAGATAATCAAAGACAATTTGCTAAAATCATTGGGAATTAGTGACCGAGCTACACAAACAGCTGCTTAAAAAATTCATATGTGATTGGATGTAATGTTGTTGTACATCTATACAGTAGACTTTGAGCAAGTCTAAATATGACATCATCTAGCCAAATGTGGTTCACTTGTGGTTCCGATGCTTTGCATCCATCAGAACCTATGTAATCAAGTTGGCGTGTGTTTGCGTACTGTATGTGTGTGTGTGTATGCCCTAGCTTGTAAACATGGTATTGCAAGAAGGAAATGAGTGATTGATGTCATACTTAGTATTAGTCAGGGTCAGTAGGTGATCCCTATTTTTTGTGGTGGGGCTATCATGCATATTATTGAGTGGGTGGGTGGGGCTTAAAGTAAAATTGTAAACATGGCAATTTCTCTTCAACCGTATGTTCGATTTAGTTCATTCTCGGGATGGTGATATAACTACATAGTAAGTACATGTTCTTTGCAACAACAAAGTTCATCTCGTTAATGTTAATAAGTGGTGGGGCTTAATGGGAAATCATCGAAAACAGCTTGTAAACATAATATCTCAACAAACACAAGTTGAATCAATGTCATACTTGGCAGATAGATGCCCTATGCTGAGTAGATGTGCTCTATTGGTTTAATATTCAAGATATGGGAGGGTTCCCATATCTTGAATATTAATGAGTGGGCTGGACGTACCATAAATTTGTTTAAATGTCAATATCTCTGCAACTGTATTTCCGATTTAGTTTTTACGCTGTATGGTGATGTAATTATATACAGTAGTAAGTACATTTTCTTTGCAACAATAATTAGGCGTACATTTTTTGGGACCATCTGGGCCGCCAAATATTCCGGGCCCATTTTTAGGCCCGGTGGGCCCAAATTTATTTCCACCTCAAATGCATTTGACACTCATTCTTTGGGCTGGAAATTTGTGGGCCCACAGTTTTTGGGGTTCTATTTTTTTTGGAAAATACATTTTGCGCCAATTTGTTTGGGCCGAAGATTTTTTTGGAACATTTAGGTGCAAAATGTTATGATACTTTGTCACTAAATAGACTTTGTCAACAAAAGTGATTCCTGGTACCTTCCTTATATATGTTGCCCCTAGATACTCAACAGATAATTTTAGTCAACATTTTGGTGCGCACAAGTTCATGAATATTACCATGTATGGCTTACCACACTATGAACATGTTTAGTCATCCGAACCGCTAAACGTTTTCGTTCTCTGGTTTATCGGTTTTGTTGATATATATACAATGTTAATTTTCTGCAAGGGAGATTGGTTATACATGTACGTCGAGAATCTTAAGTCTATAGGTTCCCAACCTCTAACCAGCTAATGATGGTATCATGGCACTGGTTTCAGCATCAACACTGTCAACATTTTGAAAATATGTCGGACACTTTGAAGTCGACACTTTGAAAATATGAAAAATGAAAACTTAGATTTCACCTCCCACTCCTATTGGACCTATAGTATTACACAACTTGTTTACAAAATGGCTGCCCCCCCCCCCCCCCAACTTGACTTAGTCTGTTTGGAAAATTTGTTCGTGACAGAAATATCTATTATGATAAGGGAAAGACGACGCCGTCGTTGTTGGGTTTTCGTCAACTTAAGAAAGCAAAACATAAGTACGTATGTAAATAGTTCAAGTGCAGTATTTCAATGTGTGTGTACGAGACTGAAATACACAAACAATAGGTGTTTATCAGAGATATTGTTTTACACTTGATGAAGTAATTTTACTCCCTGAGGGTGTGACCCTCTTGGCTAATAACACTTCACATTCTCATTGTTGTACAAAAATGCAAGTAATGTTCACTATTAAACAGCCAATATACAGTAGTACAATATTCTACAGTGCATATCATAGCAAGCAAGTAGTGAGCCAAGGCACTGTCATTCGAGTTTAATACAGGCGGCAAATGTGTATGTACTTATTAGAGCTACAGTACCAAGCTTATCCATAAATCATTTGAAAAGTGTTCTTTAGTGAGCTTTAATGAACAATATTGACATTTAATTTAGTTAAGAGCCATATAATTTTTGTGTGACTTTAAATGGAATTTCAAATGGGAAGCTTTTGTTGACACGAATGTTAATTAGAGAATTAACGTGGGATTGAGCCAATCTGCTTGCATCAATTGCTGTCTAATTGCTTTCTGTGAAGAATAGTAATTACTAGTCATTGGTAGCTGTAGGAGTGTTATGTGAGGAATGACAGTTCTACGAGTAGCATAAGGTAAATGAGTCACTCTTCTCTTTTTACCTGTCTCTAATTCAATACCATACATATATATATGTACATTCCTATCTACCAATTGATTTAAAGATTTATTTGCTAACAGCTCTGTATTGCTTAAAATGTGATACAAACATTGCCAGGCTAGAGAGAGTTGAGACAAAGTGATATATTATCTAGATGTTTGAAAGGTGATTGTAAAGGAGATCAGAGAGACGTCAGAGTAGGGATCTAGGCAAGACAGGAAGGCATATAGGCAACAGGAAGGGATAGGTGAAACAGGGAGGGATAGGAAACACTGGAGGGATAGGTGACACAGGGAGGGATAGGAAACACTGGAGGGATAGGTGACATAGGGAGGAATAGGAAACACTGGAGGGATAGTTTACACAGGAGGGATAGACAAAACGGGAGGGCATAGGCAACACAGAAGGGATAGGCAACACAGGAGGGATAGGTGACACAGGGAGGGATAGGTAACATAGAATGATATACATCACAGAGAGCCTTAAGACAATTTAGGATCCTCTATTCTTAAGCAACCTTAACTCTGATGCATCTGTCTGTCATAACTGTTGCTTATTTCATACTATTGTAAGACAGTTTTAAAGGTGAATTTTGTGTTTGGTTTGCCACATTTTGGCACAAATTTACTTCATACTGTATATGACATCTGAAGATAATGTGATGAAAGTTAGACAAAATGAAGGTGGTATCATTTCCTGACGAACACAGTTGACAAATGATGTGATGTGTTCTTAATACTTGGTTGAATGCCGAATTCTAGTATATACTTGCATTCCAGATAACAGTATGTGCTGTTCACAAAACCCAATATCATCCCTTGGACAACCCTATAATATTACTTTATATATACTACAGTATATATTACTATATAATACTTGCATATATCCTTACTTCATACATGCACTTATATACTGTACAACCTATACTAGTGTAGCACTACATGTAGATACATTTGCGGGTACAGTAGGCACACGTGTCAACTCGTAGTATTTAAGGAAGTTAAAAACTTTATCGATTTGTAGCTCAGCAAAATGACAAAACTTGACAGATATATGTAATAAATAATTATATATAATGGCAATATATGAGATATCAATACCAGCATCTTTGAGATCCTTGCACTGGCAGTGCTCCAAGCAATTTTTGGTTATTACTCTCTCCGACTAAATGCATGAACTTACTGTACCGTTCATTTACTAACCCATAGACTCTTCCATATTGGAATACGTAACAGGCATATATGTTTGTTTGTACATTTGTGAGTAGCTACTAAGAATTTCAGAAACACATCAGTCATTTTCCATTACTTGATAGTCATATCTTGTTTGTGAATACACTGAATTGCACATACACTTACACAAGTTATTTGCTTTCTCATACATATCTCTTATGTATTGATTGCAGGACTATATTGTAGTTGTACCACTGTACCTATGATGAATATTGGACTTTTTTTTTCAAAACTTGTTTTTACGAAATGGGAAGGAAGTTTCATGTTGACTGTGGAATTGTGGAAGGATGCTACACCTCCTTCTTCCTACAATAAAGGACTTGTTCAGGAAGGTTTTGGCACCGAGTGGCAATTTTCTGGCTAAATCATGAAATGTCATAATTGTTTTATTGCACTATTAGCTCCTTGTCCGATATATCATACAGGCACAATACATGTAGGTACTGACTTTTACAGAGCAATGTAGTTTTATTGGTTTGATCATATACAACAGTTTCGAAATAAACTAGAACAAGTCGTAACGTAGCATTTTGTATTTGGTCGCCAGTCCTCTGTACTAAATGTGTCAGGCATACGGTATACCGTACAGTACATATAGCATTTTTACTGAAAATTTGCAATTCTTCAAGTTGTATATCACAACTGTTTCTCAATCTGCATAAGAAATCTTTGTGATAATTATTAATGAGTTGAATTTCACTCCTTGCATTGCCACTGTTTGCTGAATGTGTAATTGTGTACATACATAACTTATATACTAGCTGCCTTTCTAGACTTTAGAATTTATTCAATAATATTACATTCAGCAGTAGGCAATGGAAGCTAATGTGGCACAGTCAATTTACTATGGTGGGAAGTACAGATTTAATTAATGATAGCGAGTGTTATGCTGCAGCTGTTGCAAGTTAGTAAGAAGGTTGTTGACATTGTACAGTATAATGTAGCATTCAGATCAGGGTTTATTTACCATTTAGTCAATCAGAGCTCTATAGATTGGAATGATGTGATGCATTCCATATCAACCGAAAAACATTGAGTGATGTATTTACACAAACAATGTAATAAATAACAAGAACTTTACAATATGGACTGGCAAAGATAGTGTTAGAGAGGGCAGTCTTTAAGAGAAGCTCTATACAGTAGGTATAAAAGATATCCAATAGTGAACATTGACGTGAGGTCATAATAAGCTACATAGTAATAATAATTAATTTTTACATATTTATAGTGCACAATACGAACCAATGTGTCACAGGCACTTAATACAAACGATAAAGCAAATTAAAAATAGTATTTCATTGATATAAGTGTCATTGGTGTTATTGTTCTCTTAAATTCAAAGTGATTGCTGATTTAAAGTTTTTTGGTTCTTGTGCAGTACTTTGTAGTATGTGCAGTAACTTGGTATGAAATCCTCATGCGTTGCTTTCGTGTTTAATACATACTTAAAAAGTATGAAATTATAACATTATGGACGTCATCATTCTGCCATATCTCCTTAAAACTCTGTCATACACGATAGTAGCTACTTACTGTTTGTAGGTGATCGTGGGAATCTTTCCAAGTAAGGAGGTTAGCACTTCAAGCTTGGTTGAATATAATAAACTTCCTTCCTTTGAAACAGTGTGCATGAACATACATGATAGAGGTCATTTTATAACCCTTTCTTTGACAGTCACATGACTTCCCTCAGCGTTTCTCAAAGACTGATCATAAATTCTAATTCTTTCCGTTTCATACTGTAGTTAATTTACTGAGCAGGTAATTTTGATTGTTTGAAGACTTTGTGGAGACGTGGATCACTATGAACAAAATAGTTCATCAGGAATGAGCTACTGTATTTGTGTTTGTGATGTATGCAGACCATGCTAGCTGCTTAATAAAAGTTATCTTGAAATTTGCTGTCAAGATTGCAGGCTACGAATTACAGCAACATTCTCAAAATGATATGTTGTACATGATAAATGTATATCTGTATTTATTTTCACCAAGTTAGGTCAACAGGCGCCAAATGGGTCACATGTCAGATAACACAAAGCTGCAGTATTAGGATATATGACAATTATTGGTCCTGGAATGTACCACTTTATTTCTCATCACTTAATAGAAATAAAGCTTTCCTTGAAGCTGATAAACAATCAGTTTTTGGGAGCATTAATTTTGTTGCGCAATTCACTTTGTAACAGTTTGGACAATTTTTTTAAGAAAGTCCAGATATCCCAGGGATTATTCAAGAAAACTTTCTGGAAAGTAATCAGTTAAAAGATCAGGCCTGTCAAATCCTCCTTTTAAATCTCAACACTAAAAATTAAATTAAATTTGATTATGACCAATTTTGAGAGCAGGCCCTATGGTCATTATGAAAAACTGTAATATCTCCCCATACCGACCCCTAAGCTCATTAGCATGATTTCACAGTCAGAACTGGTTTGAACATTGTCACATGTAAATATTGCCATCACATGACGAAGCTTGTGTTACTGTGTCAGCTTCTATTCATACACTGTATGGCACATAGAGTATGTTGACCAGAAGTAATTCAGAATTCATTTTATAGGTATTTTATATGATACTCTCTTGGAAGGTGAATACTACACTGTAGTACATGACTATATAGTATTGGTATCAGCAGCAAATCATACTCCTTGCACACATACAGGCCTGTACATGTGTAACATGTTGTTTTGCAGTGCATTGTTTTAAGGGTAAAATGCCTTAATGTGTTTACTCAGTTACCTTACATTGTTGATATGAACATTCTAATGTACACACTTGATTCACAGTACTGTACAAGGCTATCCAACTTAGATGTAACATTTATGGGCCTTTACAGTATATAGAGTTTTTAACTTGCAACTTATTTGCAAGTTTCATTAATTCTTTCATATGGGGACAATTTACTATAAAGCGTTTTCTTTCTTGTAAACAGAAGAGAAAATTGAGTCACGATTCCCGTTGGTCTTTGTCGTTGATAGAATTGGCTTACAAGTGAATTAATGCATTGCTTATCAATTTCCACACTTACTCATTACCACGGCTCAAAATCAATCATTACACACTAGCCACAATTAATTATTAGCAGTACTGCATCTCTCCATAAACAGCAAGGAGAAGTTGTTATTCATATGTTGCCTGGTTACGGGATTATGATGGGGCAACCTTTCCTTTGTGTGATACAAACACCAGTACCATTATAAAAATTTAGTTGGTATATAACATAGCTAGTCATATATGTGCAGTATGCATGTGTACATTAACAAAATATACTATACACATATGTACAGAAGATCTATACTTAAATCAAGCTTAAACCAAGCTTCTCTATGGATTAAGGTATCTGGTTACTTTACTTTTAAAAAGACTATTTATTCTTGATCTGAGAGACATGTTGGTTAGTATCATGCAGGAAGCGTCATGCGTGAAAGATATCAAAGGTAGAAACGGAAGTTAAACCTGGGACTGAATGTCTCTCACCTGTCTTCGTTAAATTCGCACTCTGAGCTACCTAGTGTAGCTTGCAACTATTGGTAACACTCTTATACGTTGGTACAATTGTTACATAGTTTCAGCCAAACTGTATACTGTAGTAAATGTTAGGATACAGGTCGTTAACTTCAGTTTATCATGGTAAACATTTTGATGGATTATAGAGTGTATGGTATCATGGGTAATAATCTATTTACTTCGCTCCTCGCTTACCTGTCTCCTCACAACCTTAGCACCTCATTCTACAGTGCCTAGTATGCCCTGGTAATCTTTTAACACTGTGCACCCTCAAGGACCAGTGCTATGGTATCATGGGTAATAATCTTTTAAGATCAGTGCTTTTGTACGTGAGAACCCAAACCATCTTTCTTTCCTTGATTTTTCTCATCCTGTTTGCCATCTCCCTCCCCAATTTAGATCCCTGGTCTTGTCCTAATAAAACATTACTATTTGGAAAGACATGTGTCCAAAGTATTGTCCAATAAACAAGTTTCTGATGACAGAAAATTTTAGTTTAATCTGTAGGTTTCTTGTTTTGGTGAGATGTGAATCACCTAAGGCTTTTGCCTTGCCTAATGTTCACATGCTGCATAGTGGTTTGATCTCCCCTAGGTATCATCCCTTGTTTTAGTGCTACCACAAGGAATGCTAACTTTCTGTAGGAATATTTTTACCCTTCCTTCCTCCTTCAATAGTGAAACTGAATCATTTTCACAAATGCCATAAACATTTTGCCCAGAGTCTTTGTGTGTACCTTTCATCACAATTATGACTGAGTTGATGTATTTACAACAAGATTGTCTAATTATTGAAATTCCTGCCCTCTGAGTTTCACAATTTTGGCAGGTACGAGGCCAAAGGTCATGTCATTGGGTCATATTCGCATCAAAATGGGATTATTTTGCTCTGAGCAAGGTGTTTGCTGTTTTTGACATATTTTGAATTTGAATTATTTTTTTCCTGTCAGAAATGTCTCCAAGGTCACTGGATGACATTAAAACCTTCAACAGAGTTGATAGATATTTTTCTTTACATTAAATATAACAATATTGCTGAAAGATCCCTCCCTGTCTGGACATTTACTGTAGCTAATAACTGCAGGGGCTTGCTGGTAAGGCCTAACATCACCTTGAAATATGCAACTACCACCACACACATGTGTTAATATCATGCCACACATAATACCTGTCTGTACTCCACTACTGTTATTAAGTGTATATGTGTGTGTGTGTTGATTGCACTTGTATGATGGATGCCATAATTCAAGCTATTGTAGAAGCTATGTACAGTAGTTGGTACACTGGCCCATATTAATGGTAGTTTGGTAATATGTTTATCAAAACCAAGTGCTTGCTTGTAAGATGATCATTTTAATTTGGTGTAAAATCTACCGTAAAAGGATATCATTTCGATTGGTTCCAACTGTACCTCGAGTGGCATTCCATAAATTTGGTAAAAACTGCTAAAAGAGATATTGCAAAACAGCTGGCTTGAACTTCAATTTAAAGATGACAATAATAAAAATAATAAAACAGTCAGGTTGACTTGTGACTTTGAGCTGAGAACATACACTGAAATTAATTTTATATTGTTGAAATGTCATAGTAAAATCATCTTAATTACTCTACTTAGGAACATTTTGGAAAGTGATCAAACCAGGCGAGAAAAGCTATTACTTTGCTCATCATTATGAGTTGATGATCCATTAACCAGGATTTATATGACCAAAACCAGATGTGTTTGCAATCAGTTTGAACATGGTAATACACTGTGTACGTACAGTATATCTGTTAATGTCCAATTTATACCAATAATGCAAGGATGGAATTCCATTGTTTGTTGAAATCTGTCAGAATATTTCTGTCTAGCATCTCTGAAAATAAAAAAAGGGGTCAAGGGGGGGGGGGGCAGGGGACCAAAGAAGAAAGTGAATCAAAAGTATAGTGTGAAATGTTCTCAAAAGGAATTGAGGGCGGTATTGAAGAACTTAGAGTGAATAGACTCCGGATGTGTGACCTGATTAATCGGTACTGCGTGAGATTTATCACTGGGATTCTACTCATTATGAAATCGTAAGGTTGGCATGTAATAATATACATTTTTGAGTAGTCGTATGAGAACTTTATTTCAGAATACATAAAAGAATTGCTTGTATTCCTTATATGAATTTGCCATGCAAGCAATTAGTTTCATTATAGATATATTGCCATTTTTGTTTGTATTTAAAGCCAACTTACATGACCCCTATCAAATAATGGTACAGTACTAACCAAAGCTACAGGTACATGGACTAATGTATAGGCGGTCAACAATTTCTGTATCAAATACAACACATATATGTTAACATTTAAAGACATACTACATTATATTATCAACTATTAATACTAATTTCATTACCAAGTATAATTTTTAGGTTCATTTGATAATTTTATTCTACCTGTTGAATGTTTTTTTCTAACATTGACAAACACTGCAAACCCTACCGTTTTAGTAATAGCAACCTTCCCCGTCGCCTGGCCAAACAAACTCTTTGGCTTTGAGTACAGCGTTTCTGTATGTTGCGGTGTTGGACGAATCTAACCATAATATTAATCACCAACTTTGCGATCCCCATTATAGTCATAGCGGACTTTGCAATCCGCAGTCCCCCCCCCCCTGATAGTTTTCAAGGTCAGTAATAGTGACTCCATAGTTTCCCTTTCAGGAAACCAAACAAGGAGATAAATGTGATAGATATTGTACCTGGTCATACACAACTATATAATATCATACATGGGTGTAGGTCATAGTCATTTACACTCCTCCTACCCCCCACCCCCCTCCTCCCGCCTCTCTCTTCTCTCCTTAAAACCATAGGGTCAGTATGAGTAGTATCATGTGGATGAAAGTCAGTCTCAAATACAGTACACTTCAGTTCTTGCTCTCTTTCAAACAATGGCTCCTTATAACAGGAATGATGAGATTAAGATCACTGGAGTCACCCTCTTAGATGAAGCTGTAACCTCAGTTGCTTTAAGGTGACACCTCAATTAACCCTGGAGGATTTCATCTCCCTGGATCAGTGGGTGACCCCTTCCATGCAGTCTGCCTCTCCTCCACTTAATCTAATCAAGAAGAGGTTTTTGAGGTGAGATTGTAGAGACTTTAAAGCTTAGAACAAGTGACATTCCATTTGTAACAGTAGAGGCCTCCGCTGCATAGGCAGTCATACTTAACTTGATTGAACAGTACAATAACATTACAGGCAGTTTGATGTAAGAGTGACCCTGGGTTATCGCTGTCATAAGCACTGACATTACATACGATACATGTATGAACAAGTATTTGATTATCCTTTAATACAGGATAAAGAGGAGATGAGAAACAGTGAACAACGTTAGAAATAGTAAAGAGGTTTTGGCAAGAGCAGGCAGGTGAGGGATCAGAACCAATGACCCCACGAAAGAACCCCACCTTGATCACTGGAAAACCCTGGATATCAGCTTCTTCCCCCCCCCCCCTCCCTCCCCAAACTCATCTACGCTCATAAACACTTTCTTGGGGACATTTGAAGATAATCAATAATATTACTTTTGAGGTTGAAGTGAAAACCTCCCGAAGGCTTTCATGCATGCAAATGATGGTCAAATATGAAGAAAAAAACAAATAAGTTTTAAAATATGTTTTGTGTATCTGTACTGATAGAATGCATTGTTCCTTATCAGACAACTAAATTACTTAAGATATTGATTAAATCCAAATCTTACTGCAGGGATGGCTATGTGGTGAATATACATCCCCGATTGAGGTGCCCTAGTGTGGTTAGAGACATTAACTTTTAATAATCAATCAAACATTTAAATGATAATTGGAAAGAGGCCCTTCTAGGAGAGAGGATGTTGTTTCTCGTTGATTCAGAATGATTGAAATGCAGACCCTTGGGCATCTGGAAGAGCACACATCAGAAGTTGTAACCAGCGGTATCTGCCGTATCATTATATCATTTGGTTATTGATTACGAGGGAATGATTCATATGTACAGTTAAGTACAGACATTCAATCCCCAGGACTGTGTTGATATGAAGTTATCTATTTAACTATTGAATGCCAGCAGGATCTGGAGATAACTCTGCCCTTATACTGTAGTATGGATTTACTGTTATGTCCATGACCTAATCAATGATGATATTAAACCTATAATGCTTAAATGTATACTGCTTTTGTGATATATTGTCAAGAACTAAGCAGGGTGTTACGTAGCTCCCCTGAATTGGTCGCAGAGGGCTAGCTTGGAGCCAAATCCTGAGTATAGGAGCATTCTTGGGGAGATGTTGATTTTAGGCAGAGGATCTGATCCAGGTTTTGATCCTCTGTGCATCCTCCAGTTTGAATGAAGAAGAAAATACTTGTGAAAACCTGCATTGATGATAGCCTGCTTCTCTATAATTTAGGGCCAGCACTGATTACCTTTACACAATTATAAATAAGACTGATCTTTAAAACAAAGAAGAACAATGTCATGATTGAACTCTGCTTGGAATTGTAATGTTTCTCTTTGTGCACAACTTTGCATTAATATTTATTTGGATAAAATGTTTTGTTTTGTTTGCAAGTGTAACTGAAATCTGAAAACAAACCCCACTTCGCTGATACTGTGAGAGAAAAAACAGTATGAAAGCAGCAATCTGAATAGTTTTACTATGAAAATATCAAATTAACAAGAGATTGCGCGTTCGAATCATGTCGGGGTCACCACTTTGGCACGTTTTATATATTATTAACTCACCTTTTTTTCTTCGCAGTCCTGATGACGTTCTCTACGCTGTTCTCTCTAACCAGTCCCAGTTTTCATAAGAAAGGTGTCGCTGGGGCCTGGTGCAGAACAGCGATAGTTTCTTCAACATATAACATATATCGATAAACATATGTCCATTAATCCATACACAATAATAATGGTAATATATAGTTAATGTTCCTGTAACAAATATAGAAAACGGATCATTAGTCAGTTAACTGCAAAAACTCTTGTAACTACTAATCCAATCGAAATGTGGTTTAATAATTAAGTCGTGATCCTCAGATTGAAAATAAAGGAGAATTCCATGTTCCAATATACGTGCACTGATACATACATACATGATAAATCCCGGACTAATTAATATAAATTAATAGCCGAACATCCTATATAAATTTATCGTAGTTGCATTATAATATAAACACAAGTTTGTTGTCGAGCGTGACACTTGAGGATTAAGATCTTACAAATGAAAGCAAATAGTATAATGGTTGATCCTAAACATCTCTATAAATATATCAGATGGTGATCATTTGGGATAGCATGATTTGTGTTCTTTAAAAGTATTCATTTTACAATTTTCATAAACCTGTGTCTGAAGGCAATAACAACAGGGAAATGCCTCTCTAACCACATGTAGTTAAACAGTGACATTTATATTGCCCAGTGTATTAGATGCAAATGAGCTGTGACTACATACATAGTTAAATAATAACATTTATACTGCCCAGTGTGCTAGAAGCATATGAGCTGTGACTACATTTAGCTAAATAATAACATTTATACTGCCCAGTGTGCTAGATGCAAATGAGCCAGTACAAGTCAGCACGGACAGTTGGGAGGTTTAGATGTTACTAATATTGCAAAACATTTAAACTTTATGATCTGATTTAGAAATAATTCATTTTGACTTTTCAAATTAAGAACTTACATGTTCGAACTTAAACTCTGTACGGAACAGTCCAGAATAGATAACTATAATTTGTCGTTATCAATTTCCTGTTTGAATTTGCAAATGGCCGCCTCACTTTCCGTCTTTAATTTTAGCACATCAACAATCTGGCTTATTTAAGAGTTGAAGTAGGTAAACTCATAGAGTGCATCCAGGAGAGTACTTCACATGTTACTCTATAATCAATAGTGTCATGGCGCATCAACAATTAGCTGTATTAATTCAACTCGAGGTGGTGGGTATAGTCAAAGTTCATCCAGGAGGTGCACTACGTTGACTTTTGTTGATTGGTTGAAAGCGTCTAGTTGTTATTCTGAATGATAGATTTGGAACGAAAGAAAAAGTGGGTGGTGCCCCAGAAGTGAGGACACAATGTTAAAATGTTCCACTCATGTAAGTTTAGGAAGATAAGAATTTGTATGTAGAGTTGGAGACAAGTGTCAGTAAGGTTGGTGGTGGTTTGGCTCGCCCCTGTCCAGGTATGTGATTGGTTCATGGTGCTATAATGTAATAATTTCTGGGCATTTTATAGAGGTGAATAGTTCTAATATTTAACAAATTTGTTGCCCTGACACATATTTACATTGTGTTCAGTTCCAGATCAACATACGATTGAAATGGATGGACCTAAGATATCGTTCGAGATTAGTTTCACCGCATCAATATTAATTAGCTAGTAATTTAACAGTTTCATTTGCTTCTAGAAATTTGATACTTAGTTACCGTTCAGTATTGATCTTTGTCACATTGAAAGATGACTTGGAAATCAAACTCTTTTGACTTTTTCTCCATTATTTGAATGAAACTTCACTCGTCAAGCTAGTAAAGTTCACTGAGATGTGATGTTAGGATCACATAATCAACAAATGACTAAAATTTACATTTTTCTAAGGAAAATTGAATGGTATATTTTCCTTGAACTTTTTTGATCTCAAGAAGATCGACATGAGAATTTGCAATGCTTTTCTTCTTCGAAAAGTAGTATTGTCTAAACATACTTGACACTGAGGAAGTCATTTTGCTGGCATATTTATCAATGTCTTGTTGTATTTTCATTCTTATTTTATCACCAAAATCAATGAGTGTTTTTCCTAACAACATGCTAAGAACTGTGACAAGAAAGAAGTATTTCTGAGCCTGCTGTGTGTATAGCAAGCAGGTAGTGGCAGGCAGGCTTCTCTGTAATCAAAGTTTTAGTGGTCCCAAGTGACCCACTTGATCTTAGCAGGGTACAAAGAATAGCCAGTGTGGTTGCCATGTAAAACAGACAAGCCTGTACAGAACTGCAAGAAAACAAGAGTTCGTAAGGATATCGTTTACCTCACCACCTGGCATCAGTTGTGTCTGTCTGTGTGTGTGTAACAGCCTTCAAATTGATGAAAAGCTTTTCTAGTATCTGGAATATCAGTTGATTTGAGTGGTTTATTTGTTGATACTGTAATCCTACTGTGTTTGATATTGTGCAGAGACTGCATCAATGATTATACTACTATTACAGTTACCAAGGTATGGCATCTGCCTGTGCATATATGTTTGTAATACAGTATCATAGTAATATTTGGATATATATACTAGTATAGTGTGTATGTATGCTGTGGGGCTGTTAACTTGCTGAGTGTACTCAATTGAACTGTTTGACCATGGAGAAAAGGTAAGCTGTACTATACAGTATACAGCTACAGTGCCACACACTGTGCATGTGGTAATAGCAGGTGGTGCTTCAATTTATCTGTTCTCCGTGATTATTCATTTAGGAACATATATTAGTTTGATAATGTATTATGGATGTAGCTGTTGTATATTTCTATACAGTTTATATGCACATGGAGATTAACATGGTAGTTACAGTAGTTGTCATGCACTAGATGGACAGTGAACTTTAAATGGTGAGTTTGTAGGCCGTAACAGTAGCAGTAAACAGCTGTCGAACAGTGTATAAGACAGTGATTACTACAGTATTGCATGCAGGGAGTTTCTGTTCTTATCTGTTAAATTATAAGCACTTATCGGTTTATATGGCAAGGTAGTAGCACTCAGCACAATTTAATATAGTATAGTATAGCATATATTCAATATATGCCAGTTTTAATAGATGAAATTGTCAACAATTTCATGTTTTTACCCGTAATTGTCATTAATATAAAGGAAGGTATTTGGGGAGAAGCAGAAATGAACAGAAGAGTGATGGGGTGGGGAGGGGGAGGGGATAGGAAGTGGAGAAATAGAATGGATGAGAGAGGCTGCAAAGGGAGGAGTGGGACTAGAAAGAGCATGAACTCAAGAGGTGAGAATGGTACAAATAGGGGAAAGGCCAGAAAGAAGAGTGTGGTGGGGGAGAGCTCAGTGCTGATCAGGGATTCCATACAGACATTAAGCCGAGATTAGCCTAGATTAGAACTGATATATTGATGCAGCTACTATAATTGAGTCAATTTAATTTATAATTAAACATTTCGTCAATACCAACTCATTACTATATAGTTTGGCAGATACACTATGCTACGTACTTGAGGCTTTTTTCAATTAGTGACGAAGTGTCAATTATGGTCAAGTACAGTAATATTGGAAAACAGCTAAGATATTATCAGCAGGAAGGACAAGTTTGGCAGAATGCCATTGTTGTTGTTGTTTCTGTCACTGATAATTTAAAAACATTGTGAGTTTCAGATAATCATGAAATTTGTCACCCAGGCTTCCAGAGTTGTTTATATCCTAAGCTATATTGAGAAAGGATACGGTCTGCCAAAACAACCTTGTACACTCTATAAAGAAAAGTACACAACTTTCACAAGAAAAGTACACAAGTGCATCCATAGTTTGCCTACCACATTTAGTTTAGGCTGTCCAATACAAATTGAATGATAGTTACAGATATTTCAGTTTTAGTTAAAACTATATAACTGATATACCACCTACTCTCTCCCTCCATCTCCCAAACACTGTTATTATTCCTAATGAATGAGTTGCCATAATTTGTTAAATCATTTTCAACCCTGTCAGCAGAACATATTGGAATCCCAATCCCCTCCCCCCCCCCCCACCCTTTCTTCCTCAAATCCATTGACTGTGTTCTAGGAAACATAACTTATAATTGCAAATAATTTTAATCGTTTTTCGATCTCATATTCCTGTATATTTCTGTATATGGTATATGTATTTACTGTTTTATGTATTTATGTATATTTTATGTATTTATGTATATTTTATGTATTTATTTTATGTCATTGTGTATTCTAGACTGTTTGTAAAGCGCACAGATGCAACGCGTGTAGTGCTCTAGATTTTATATACTTTTACATTTACATTACATTTACAATTGAAAGTATATCCTATTTTCAGTGAAGTTTGTATTATGTATAAGTACATTTTAACTGTATGATGTTTCTCTCTTCTATAGTGTACCTCCAGAGTTTATTAGAACTTTGTAAAATAAATGAACAGCCATGAGCAGTCCTGCTATTAAGTTTGCTTTCATATTCCAGGCTTTAAGATATGAAATGTACAACTGAAATGCCAAGCTCAGTAATAGGATGAAAATTGAATATTTGGAAGACAGTCTGTCGACAAATGAATGCCAAGGCTTTTCTTAATCAATACTGCAGCCATGCTCTATCACTGTACATTCCACAAAACAGTCTGCACAGTTTGCCTTTACTAGGGATTAGAATAAGTGAAGAATTTATAATACCATAACAGACTATAAGGTTGAATTTATGGTGATCTATTGATGGCCAAATTGTATTGTACTTCAGGAATTCTTCTGTCTATACATCACTAATATAGAATAAGCCCTTTAGAGGAAGCTTTACAAAAGTAATATTTAACTTACTCTATAATGTTTTGTGCTGGCATTCTCTATAGTTGTGTATTTCCTTATTGAAACAACAATAAAGTAATAAAGGTATAAAAATAATAGTATTGGGAAAAAGTATTTTTACTGAATGCCATTTTTTCCGAATTGTGATATGTAAGCTCATCTTTGCTGAAGGACAGATTTTTTTGCCTGTCCCTGGAGGTGTGTTGCCATAGTGATATGGTTTTCTCTCTGGTCTGTGTTTAACTATACCTGCAATGGCAGATGCTAGTGACTATTGCACATCAGATGTATACAGATATTGATACAAGTGTTACATCAGTCATTATACTCCTCAGGGCAGAGAGCGAGGCTCGTTGCATTAATCTTATGGTGACTCAGATGACCGTGTAGTGTGGTTACTGCATGAATGTGATTTTACTGAGTAGTTAGTGTATAGCGCCCTCTACTTCATCCACTGAATGAGGGAGCATCTTGGAGTGATTCAGTGTTCATTACTCATCCAGGTGTTGTCTGTCTGATGTTGTTTCCACTAATTCTCTTCTCTACACATATCTTTTCAATGCTCTTTTCCATCTTTCTGCAGTTGACATGTTTTTCCATTTCTGTCAACACATGGGGCTAGTGCCATAAATTTAGTCTGCAAGTCAGTCAGTGCAGTTGAATATTACAATAGTATTACAGGTCCTAGAATACAGTTCTTATGTACCACAGCCAGAATATTTAACCAAGCGTGGATCTCATACTCATAACAACTGTTGATTGATAGAAAACCCTATTTTCAATCTGCCAGGAATGTTTGACCTTCAATGAACAAGAAAGCAAGTGATATAGCTTAGAGATAATTATCCAAATATTCCGGTTGTTTTTAAGTTTGTTACTAGCTAAATTCATGCCTCCCTATTTGGTATGTATTTTATTTGTTCACTGAGTTTGACAATGATGATTGAAATTCAAAGGTGGAAGGGAGAATCTCTTCTTGTTTGGGACAGAAAATTGAAAAATTGATCTTTTTACAATATTTTTTATTAGTGTGGGTGTATCAGTTATACACCTTGCGGTGTTTGAATGCAAACCAGACTTATTCACTAACTTATCAAAACTTCAGGTTTTTGAAGCTTTTGGAATTTTTTGTATTTATTCTTACTATTTGAGCTATGCATCACAGGGGTAATTTGTTTACCAAATGACCCAGTAATAGTTTATTGTTGGAGCAAGATCCTGTTTGTTGGTTTCCTAAATGAGATTTATATATGACTTGCTGTATAGCTGTCAGTAAATATATAAAATCCATCATAGTTGCTACTGTATTGAGAGACTAGCCACTGTGTGTGTCATACAACCTCTAACTATGTCATTAGAAATAACAATATTTAAACATGTTAACAGTACCTCTTTAAGTTAAAATATTCCCAAAGTACGGATGAAGTCAGGTGTAGTGGATTAGGGAATGAACAGACTTGCTTAACTGTATTGCAACGGTTTAGCTAATTATACCGAAGTACTCTAGCAGTTAGGTGTTGTGTCAATTCAAAGTCTGGAAGTTCCGGAACAAAACAAAGATTATTTGTAATGAAAATGTAGATTCTGACATACTTGCTTAGAACAGAGATCAATTATTTAGAATGAATCTCTTTGTTTTCATGTACTTATCAGTTTTGGAATTTGTGGCATATATGCAAGTAGGACACATGTTTCTACTATTATGCTTTCGCTAAGCTTTTTAGTCTTTCTATTCTTACTCTGAGGTTGATGTGCGATACTAACTTAAAACAAACTGCTTTCACTGTAGCATAGGTAGCCATTCTGTAACTAGTATTCAATATAATGCAATGCTTTTCAAACTGAATCTGTTGAGTATCCTCACATGCCATTAAACTCATTTTGCAAATGATTTTGTAAATAAGGTATCAGTGCAATCTACTCATTGCTAAACCTAACATTCATGTTTGGACTGCTCTTCTTCCAACTTTCCTTAATTGTACCGAAATTCCTCCAAACCTTTCTCACACCAATCCCCTGCCTACACACCAAAGCTTAAAATTACCTGACATGAAGGTAAGCTTCTTCCACCAACCTTTTCCTCATCCAACCCCATCCTCCCTTACCCCCCCCCCCCTCATTCAAATCCCTCATCAGTCCTCTCCCATCAGAATTCATGTGATCAATTTTATCACCAGTTTTGCTTTCCAAGAAGAAAGAACATGATGCAACAAAGTATTTAAAGCCATCCTATTTTTAGAACACTGGCTGCGCTGTTACTTATGTCACCTGACTTGACAGGTTGATAAGATTCTAATTCTATGAGTCTTGGAGAGGGGCTATCATTTTATCAGTGGAGGCACATTCCTCAGTTTATGGATTCAATGTTTCACTCAAAGACTGCAGCTGTAAGTTTGTTTGGCACTGATCTCCACATCGCCTTTGGTTTGATGTAAACTGGGAGTCTCTTCTTATCAAATCAGCATAGATTAGCCTTAAAGTGACACAGTGAAGTTAAACTTGCATCATTTCAAAGGAAAAATGATATGATCCATATAAGCAAGAAGTGATTTGTAGATGAGGGAAAGAGTTATTTCTGATATAAATCTTATTATATTAGATCGTTCGGTAGAAGCAGAGGCTAGGGAGCAGATTTTTGTGAGCTTTCGTTGTTGACCATATCAATTGTTCTAACCGATGAAAACTGCTGTACCAGTTGTGCATGGTTAATTAAACCAATCGGTCATACCAAACTTTGGTGGGTTCACATCTTCTGCAGTATTGCCCACTCCCCCATCTTCCCTCCTTCATCTCCCCTTCCCCATCTCCATCTCCCATCCCACTCATCTGCCTACATGTTCATATGGTCAGACATGTCTATACAGACAGTTTAGAATTTATACAGCCAGGTAGTCTAAAAGAGAAAAAGCAAAATGAGAATTTACTTTGTTCCTCGCTTACCTGTCTCCTCACAACCTTGGAACCCCTTCTACCGTGCCTAGAATGAACTGGTCACCTTTTAACACTGTGCGCCCTCTATGACTGGAACACCCCCAGTCTATGCCCTTCATTCTCAGTCTACCATCCAAAGTGCCAACATCGTGCGTTTTGTTGTCAAGGATTTCCTACAGCAATTTTCGTACGGAATTGGAACCTATGTTCTTGGTCTTTTCCATAATTTGGATACTGAAGTATTACCATGTGTGCACAGCCCGATAAGTATTCTCTTTTTTGATAGGGAGGGATCTTCTAGAAGTTTTGAGAACAGTTCTCGCCCCGTTAGAATTGCATAGTGTGTGTATTACGGGTAGCTTTATCACGCATGAACTTAATCATGCCTGTCTGAGATGCCTAATGTAGTGAGTGTCATCTGGGTATATTGAGAGATATGACAATATATAAGGCTGCCTAATTGATAGATTTAGGAGTACTAAATTAACTATGAAGCAAAGTTTCAAAAATTGTATAATATTTGGAGGGGTTTATTCATCATCTCAAGCAGAAGACACCTTTCAGTGACCAGTACTAAAGTAGCCAGTTAGGTCTTAGGTTATGCTTGTGGACTTATAATTCTAAAAGTAGTCTGTTAATTTGCACTTCATATGACAATGCCTTATCCACTCGTAGACACACCTTATCCACTCATAGACATGGTTTTACTTGTTTTATGCAGTCACTCTGTATTTGACTTGTATCTTGATATTTGTATCTTTACAATCCAAGATTAAGTTTGCTTGCTACCTAAAATATAAAAGCTGACCACTCAGCATTTAAAAAGTTATGTACCTGTAGTTATAACATTTAGTGCCAGCACAGTACACATGGACATGTGCAAGCACAGTACACATATAGGCAAACATGCAATGGTATGGTAATTTTCACACTTCGCTGTTTGAATGGTAAGGGTTTCTGGTTTGGATGCTTAAAGAGCTGACCATGTATCTCTTTAAGTGTTTCGACTACTTTTGATTGTACCATTAATGTAGGGCAGGCATCAAGTACAGTATGTGTGGAATCCCAGATGTTAATGGCACACTTGAACTCCCACAATGAGGCATATGTGAGGTATCTCCACAGACACTATAGTATATATTACTAGGTCTTCACTAGATGCCTTCTACTCTAGCTGAATTATGTCTCTGAGCAAATAGTGATTGTCACAGATAGTAGTAGGGATGTTATTGTACAGGTATATACACACAGATAGTAGTAGAGTTATTATTGTAATTGGTATATGCACTAATTCACACTGAATGCAAATACCCAGCATGAAGCTGACAGATTCTGCAGGGTTTATATTTGCTCTGCAGCGGGTGTAATCCTTTCCAGCTTACTACTTATTTAATTGTGGATTTTTAGCTTAAGTACTGGGTACTTCTATTGAGGCTTGCTCACTACACTCATTCCATGGTGGTGGGAAGGAAACACCCTCAGAAATCTAGGAAGGTGAGTACAAACTGTAATCATTGCATTTTTGATTCCTTGCCGAAGGCTCAAGGAATCTATGAGATGGTGATTGTGTGTGTGCGTGTGTGTGTGTATGTATGTGACGCCCTCGGCTCGTAAACACAGAATAGTAACTTCTTGTTATGCCCATCAAGTTTTGCATCCAACCCTGATTTCTTTTCCCGCATATTTTATAAGAGCAATTTTCAGGTCTGCTGAGTTTTGCGTCTTCTGTGTTCTAGATCTGATATCAAACAAGCTTCATATATCTTGACATACCTTCTGTACGTACATCAACTTATGTTATAGTTTTATAGAAATTTCATGAAAAGCAGGAGCACCAGGTTTTGTTTAACGGGACAAGACATAAATGTATACTGCCAGCTTGGCTTAATATCGTACGTTCAGTCAGGGGCGTCGCTAGAGGGGGTGTGGGGGGTGTCTCACCCCCCAATCTTGGTAAAACTGACGATAGTTGGAAAATTTGAGTGCGACAGTCAGAATTTCCGACTGTCGCACTCTAATTTTTCCGACTGTCGCACTCTAATTTTCACATATTCTTGTAATTTGTGAGTGACCTAAAATTTTCGGTCAAAATTGACCTTTAATCAGTCATATTTACCACATTTTCCTTGTCACATTGAGAAATTGTATCTCGCGATCCTTATACTCCACCATAAAAAACTTTGTATCATTTTGAATACTCTAAAAAAAAATGCCTAATAGAACTAAGTCCTGTACAACGTCGCCAGCTTCAATTCGGTTAATTTATGTATTAATTTTGCGATTGGGTGGGTTGACCCTGTTCGCTAGCTTCAAGTAAATTCAGGATATACATTGTCTCTATGGTATACAATTAAAACACTCAATGCTAATCTATGGAAGCTTAAAAGTGCCATCAACATAAGAAAAACTTTGCCCCATAAGTTGACATTTTTCAGTAAATTGTTTAGATAACAAGATAAAATCTTATCAAAAATCAGAAAAATGTTGGATTGCTCAGTTGCTTTAACTGAGCAATTGAACAATTTTCTGAAAAATGTTTCATTGACAACTTATCATAATCTCGTCAATTTTACATCTTTATGCAAAATGTTTAATTGACAACTTATCTTATCTCGTCAATTGGAAATTTTCCTGCAAAATTTCCAATTGTTCATTTCATTCCATCTGAGCAATTGAAACATTTTCTGCAAAATGTTTAATTGACAACTTATCTTATCTCACCAATTGGACATTTTTTGGCAAAATGTTCAATTGTTCACTTCATTCCAACTGAGCAATTGAAAAATTTTCTGCAAAATGTTTAATTGGCAACTTATCGTATCTCGTCAACTCAACATTTTTCTGCAAAATGTTTAATTGTTCACTTCATTCCGAATGCTCAGTTGGAATGAAGTGAACTATTTGATTTTTCATGTGAGTGATAAATATCCCACCCCCCCCTGCCCCAAAGAAAATAATATTAAGCATGCTAGTAAAAAGCACTGTATTTTTTGGTAATTTCACTATGTCGTCGAATATAATTTGTTGAAAATAAAAAGGTTTTCCCTTTTCCCTTTGTTACAATAACATAGCTTTTGTAGTCTATGTAGCCTTCAAGCAGATAGCTATACTCAGTTGCTTACTTGCTTAACCAGAGTGATTAATAAGTTTGTGAAGTGAGGGCCAGTGGTACAAATGTATCGAAAAATAATTTTCCGCACGTTCAACATGTTAATATTGGCGAGAAGTACAAAGGGGGGGGGGGGTACAAGGTAGCAGTCAGAATTTTCTGTCTTCAAAACCCATCCAGTTGGAATTTCAGCCACTACAACCCCCCCCCCCCCCCCCAATCATCAGGCCTTAGCTACGTCCCTGCGTTCAGTCCTTGGTGAGTTAATCTGTGTAATTTCTGCCTAGTTATTTCTTAGTATAACATTGTCACATATAGATGAGCTGCTTCATGACTGACTTACAGTATATATTGTAATTGACCTCAAGATCCCCATCCAAAGTTATTTCAACCACAAGTGGTCAGTTGCAATTTTTCCCAAGCACAAAAGGATCTAAAGTACATTTGCCTTGAAGGATAATATTTCTACTAGTGTGAGACATGTTGATGATGTTAATTGTGATAGTTAATACTTACAAATAATTCCAATCCCCCAAATTGCAACTAGAAATGATCGCAGTGATTTTATGGTAAATCGTCAGTGCCATAAGGGCAACAGAAAATAAATTTCTTTCTTTCGATTGCAACAACTTTTCTCCATTAAACCTTGTCAGAGTGCATTTAGAATAAGAAACATTTAATCTGTCTCAGAAGTTTGTTTTCCAAAATTCATCAGCAAACAAATATTGAGACTTTATATTAAGCTTTATTAAGAGCAATGAAAGAGCGATACTTGCGCAAAAGGCTGGCAATTACGGAAGGGAGATGGCCACACACACATACAGACAATTGCCAGATGCTAGAGCGAGGTTAATACGGTAATGCATAGGTTATATGAGGTGAGTACGTCGCTCCTTAATTCACAAACCAGGTAAGGTTTGGGGAATCTGTCTCAGAAGTTTGTTTTCCAAAATTCATCAGCAAACAAATATTGAGACTTTAAGCTATATATTGTTTGACTTTAAGATACATTAACACCACATTTCATAACCTGTGTTCAGAATACCAAACCTGTTAGAGCAACATAAAGAAGGAGACAGACTGATTGTTTAACAGATTAATCAGATTCCAACATCAAATATTGCAGTGGTCACAGTTGTGCAATTAAGTCTGTTTCCTTTGATTCACCTTTGACCTTTTATACATTAGAAATCCAATCATCCATACTGCTGTTGATATCTGTACAGAAGAGGAGCTTCTAATTATTTGCCATCTGCTCCTGGGCGATTGCAGCTTCTTCTTCCATTTCGAAAAATGCTCCAAGCGCATCAGTAACAAACTCGTTCCTGATCACCAAGCAAGCTTCAATCAATAACTCTACATCAACTACAGATTCTCGCTAACATGCTAAAATTGCATAAACGCACCTCAGCAGAAAAAATTGTATTAGTGATGCGGTGTGAGTCAAAAAAAGTTGTATAGGTGGCAGCCTTTAAAATTAGCATAATATAAAGCCAGTCCAGAATCATCCAATGGGTTGGGAGTTGGATGACAGAGTCGTACAGTACTGGTTGGTTGATGGTTAAGGGATCGCAGTGGATTGAAGTTTATACTCATCCGGAAGTCTGCAGGTGTTAGCAGATCAATCACGTATAGAACTGCTAGTAGTCGGTATATTATCAAGCTTGAGTATGATTAGTCATATGCCAGTCAGTGACTGTAACTCACTTAGTTATTACATGCAGATGATATTGACTTTCTGTATAAGAGCTCTATGGGTCTATTCGGGAGAGCGAGGGAGTTGCAGACTTGCTACTACAATAGGTATAAACTTAGGGAATTTCGCGTAATTTTCAGGGAAACTTTATTTTGCTTAGTTATTTCACAAGTGGAATTAGAAAATTATCCCCTACTGCATGTACACTGCAAAAAACCCAGAGTTTATTTCTCCTTTAAAGTGACCTGTTCTAGTTATCACTCTATCTAATTGCATACTTCTTTGTAGGATACTATTTTTAGAGCTCAAGTGAAATAAACCTCTGCACGTGACACAGGTATATTATGGTCTGTCCTAGCCATCTCTCTGTCTCTACTCACTTCCAGATAAAGTGCATGTTTACTATCATAGAAAAGTACTTGAAAACCAATTCTGAAAACTTGAATGTGTTTGTGCTTGTACTAGTCTAAAGCACGCTGATTGTATGGATATAGAATTCAGCCTTCAAAGTTCATTCTTGCTAGAAAGTCCCAGAATGCTAAACACGTAGCTATGACTATAAACCAATTACATATCACTTAGCATATTAATTTCATTAAGTATAGTTAGCCTTGTCTATTTAGATGCATGTTATCCCAATATGAGATTGCTCTCAGAGAAAGAAGCAAACTATATTTATACTGAAATCAAACATTTAGGATAAAAATTTACCAAACATTTAGGTAAATTTTTTTTTACATTTCATAAAGAAAATTAATGGGAAGATGGCTAATTGTTCGCAATAGCTGTATAATTTGATATTTAAATTATAGCTGATAGTGGTGCAAGGTGTTTCACTGGCTGCTCTGTTCAACGTTTTAGGACAGTATAATAGCTACCTATTTTGATATTTAAATTATAGCTGTTCAAATATTACTGTAAGGTGTTTCACTGGCTGCCAGTATGTTCAACATTTTTAGAACAGTATAATTATAGACATCCTGCCTCACTAACTTAAATCACTCTGGTAATTAAACCTTTTCCTTTTAATTGCAAAGAAAGAGAGAATTCTTTACAAACATAAAAAGAAAATACAAAGATTCCTGCAAATGTGCTATTTTTCTTCTTATTATTTTTCATAAACATACAAATAATTAACTAGCTTATATTTTAATGAATCCTGCAAACAAACAATAAATATTTAATGATCAGTCTCATGATGTTTAAATTCCTGTTTTAAAGTATGAACCCAACGCTTTTAACAATTTATTCTGTCCCCGCCTCATTGAGATACAGTCACATTTTATTTTCAGGCCATTAATCATCTGTACTACCCTCCTATAAGTTTTGTTTTTAATGATCTCCACACATTCTCTTCCCCATACATGATCAGTTCCCTTAAATTCTTTTGTGACACCCGATCCTTCTCTTTTTGCCTCGGAAGCTTCATTCCTCTCTCTCTCTCTCTCGTCTCGTTGTCATGTGACGAAACCGTTAGATCCGTGGTTTGTACCGGAGTATAGTCACCTTTTCTTCTTCTCTCCTGCTGCCTCAGGCGGTCGGTAATATTCATTGCGCACTTAGCACCGGTCTGCATAATTCACAAGCAGCTAGAGCGAGAGAGACTCACAAACCACTTCAATCCAACTCCACATTCGTAAAGCACCGCATGTAGTATTTAAGTTTGCTGAAATTATGTCTACAGAGGTGGAAGAAATTTATTAGTATACTGACGTACAGTAGTACTACGCAGGAAGAGGTTCTTACGGCGTGTGTGTGTCGTCAATCTCTCATTGATGCTGTCGAGCCTCCATCTCGCTCGTGTCTGTGGATTATTACTCTCGTCTCGTTCAGGCATGCTAGGGCGTTGGCTGAGTGTGGAAACAGATGTGTGTACAGTAGGAAGTGAGATTGTTACGAACGGTACCACCGTTGTAAAGCACTGTTTTAAACGTGAGAAACATATCACATGTTGATTATTAAAGCATAAATCAAGTCAATTTTCACGTGGAGACGGTCTAATGTGGGGATGTATAGATGTACAAGTGGCTCATATATGTGATCTGTTCCTCTGTGTCTGAGGCTGACTCTTCTTCACTCAAGGTAAAAATGGATTATTTCTTCTATCGATCAATTTTGTCGTCGTCTTCGTCATCATCACCTGTTGTCAGTGTAATTGTGTATGCGTTCAGTCAAGTAATTGAAGCGGTGTGACTTGATTGATTTTGGATTCTCCCTTTAAAAGAATCAATTAATGTTCAATGATTTCTTTTCAGTCTTAATGTGTGGTTTGCTGGTGTTAAAAGTTGATTTACCCCAGAACCTATCCACAAAACTATGTTTTTACTTTGGCATAGCTTGTACATGTTGTATATGGGAGTATGTATAGTTACACATGTATGTAGGCTCACTGTTATGATGTGTTAGTCATAGTAACAGTACTCGCTGACTCGTGCACATGTTACGACTCATTATGCATACATGTACTCAGACAGATTACACAATGCTGTGCAATGTCGTATATATGTATGTACTGTACATGTGTCTTGATGGAGTACTAGACTGTATTAACTTAGCATTAATGTTTTCAGGTTTTAAACAAGAATGGTTTAAGATCATTCTGTGAGTTAGATTGTTATATGGCTTTATTAGAATTAGACCAAAATTCATGTGTGTAATTGCAACTAGACAATAGTCCATTTTTATGTGGGTGTCGAGTAACATACATACATATCTATATCCATTATCCAAACTGGAATTAACATCGTAACTTGCTGAGCGTTATCCTTAATGTTACAGATTAATATTACTGATTTAGTTTCTCTCCCTGATGTCTTATATTTTAGTATATGTCTATCACTTTAAACCTAAATGTTATGTACCCTAGTAGCATGTCTAGTTAGCCTGCTATAAGAATGTGTAGCTGGGAATATACAGTATCCTGAGTGTGAGGTCTGAAGTCACGGGAATGGACATCCATAGTAGATGCTTTTATCTTAAATGTCACAGTACAATATTAACCTGTGTGGTTTACTCATAGCAACAGATGAATTAGCACACACTGAGCATAATGTGGCACATAACCTATATGTATGATTGGCAGTATAGGTAGGTACAGGTAGTAGTAGCACAGGTAGGTATAGGTAGTAAACACTAGTGTGGGCTGCTTTATTATTCTGTTGGTTATTCTTGAGTTTTATATTCTGTGTAGGCTGGGCTAATGCTTATAGTTTAAGATAACTGCATCAAACTATTGGCCTGAACAGGAGGAGGGAACATCTAGTTATTAATCATTGTATGCAGCACTTGTCTTACATAATTTTGATCTTTGATGGGATAATTTTGGCACCCACAAGTTAGTTTTGCTGTTACTTGTCCTAATGCTCTAGATAATAAGGTGTTATTCATTGATACTCTTTCAGAACACAAAGTACACAAGAACTTATAGAAAGTTGACAGGGTATTGATGAATTCATTAAAAGTTTCATCGGAACCTACATGCTTATATTTCATATTGTAGCCTTTGCCTTGGTACTGCACAAATTATTGCTGAGACAGTGTTTGTTAAGGGCCATTGAAAGGGATTTGTCAAGCCTTTGTTGTAAATTGTCACTGACTGTTGTAAAATGTGGACCCTACTTGCTATATGCTACGACTATTGTGTCTCTAATAAGATTTGCATTGATTTGGTTGTATCTGCTTTTGTTTTTCAGTAGGCAACATATAGAGAAGTGAGAATGTTTTATCAAGTGTTCAGTTAATAGAGAACATAGCCAAAAACATCAACATTCTTTATCAAGTGCAATTGATGGGAATAGACTGTATCCAAAAGTTGTAAGAATAATATATATAATGTTATTGGTGGATATAGATGCCTAGTGTTCCCTGCAGATTGGATTCTTCCCCATATCTCCTACTCATACACTCTGTCCTTTCCTACTGATTTGATAAGTAATGTGTACTGTATATACTTACTGTGGGTAATGTTGTCCATATGAGCCTTTGGTTTGGAATTTTGGAATCCTATATAAAGGAGCAACTTGAGGCTGTGCATGTACTGAAACACTTTCTGGTTATGCTATTTAGACCTATCATGAAGAAAAGGTAAATATTTCCTGTTCCCTGCAGATTATTTTTGCCCAAACCCCTCCTTCCCCCTTCTTAACCTTCTCCCCTCCCCCCAAATGATAATCCTGTACGTGTTAACCTGTACAGTATTCAAGTATTTACTTATCTGTCTCCTCACAACCCCCAAACTCCCTCCCTTTATAAGAAAAGGATACTTTTCACTGCTGTAAAAGACTGTAGAATGTTCTGAAATCCCAAAGGATGTATAGGAGGTAAAAATCCAATGTATCCGGGCAATTTCCGTAAGATTTTGTATCCACTACGAAAACGCATGTGTAAACACTTTGGATGGTAGAATGAGAAGGAAGGGCAACGACCGGAGGAGCCGGTCGCTGAGGGTGCACAGTGTTAAAAGATTACCAGGGCATACTAGACACGGTAGAATGAGGTGCTAAGGTTGTGAGGAGACAGGTAAGCTCGTCACTCGTAAATATATAAACCAGTAAGTTTTATGATATCAGAATGGGTATTCTTACTATGCAGAACAAAGAACATCCATGACACACAGTCAAGTCTGTTGACATCCCTTTGTGGCCGGCCCTGACATTGAAAGTCTCCAGTCATTTGTGTTTTTAATTTCCGGTCATCACTTAGAGATCAGAGGATGATCAACACACCTTTTGCTTTGGATGAAAGATACCCAAATTCCACCCATCACATGTGATAGGCTTCTTTTGACATTGATATGAAAAAACAGATGTTTCTCCATCAGAAACATAATCAGTTTTACCTCCCGGTTCCACCCTGCCATTGCCTCGCATACTAATCAGGTGTCTGGCTGTACATTTTGTACAGAGAACCTTAGAGAATATTTCCCGCCACCCACCCATTTGGTGTCAAGTGAAAACCAATTTTGTGCCCCTTACCTACAGGGGTTTGCAGTAGGTAAAGAGTGAAGTGTAAAATTAATTATCTGTTCACCACCCTTGAGGCCCCCATCCTGTGTTAATAATTGAGAGGTGGAGATGTACCTTATTATGTGTATTTCGAACCTGGAAGAGAATCAAGTGTTGAAAGGTTTTTCTGGACAAAACAAGAAATGCAACAAGAGATTAGACAAGTGACAAATATGGAAAAAAAATGTAGAAATATCACTTTGCTGTTCCTAGAGGCACTGTCAGTTTCAATGCATTGAAACTACTGTAGGAATTCCCAAATGTTGGACTTTGTGTTTTATACTGTAGTGCGCATCCTTTAATTTATATGATCATAATTGGTCATTTTGGAGCATGAATCATACTTATTGGCCATCTTTTGCTGAAAGATTATTGAACACTGTATAGCATGTGGCAGCGAGTATAGCTAGACCATGCACAGGTCTGAGTGCAGCATGCAGTTTAGCAGCTATACTATTGGATCTGTGCTGTGACTGTATGCTCTATTATCATCAGACAACTCTCTACATATATTAATTCAATTCAATAAATTTTTCTCAATAATGAAATCATTTTGGAATCTTTCAAGTTCCCTTTTGCATGTCATTAATACTACATGAAACAGGTTTGGCAAGGTGATGTTTAGTATAGAATCAGATTCAGGGTTCTTGCCCATTTGGCCCTCTAACCCTCATTTCATTAAAAAAATTATATGAGAGAGTCTTGGTTGGATGAATCATAATTATAAATTACATATATAAAGCGTTTAATACAGCGTTTCAAAGCGCTTTACAAAGTAGGAAAGAGACAAAGGAAACCAAGGAAAAAAAGAATCTAGGAATCAAACAGAAATGTTTCAAGTTGTCTTTTGAAAATACAAAGGGAGGCAAATGAATTGAAAATACAGATTGCAATCTTATTAGTTATACTCTGTAGATTTCATGGAGTTACATAGTAAAAAAAAAAGATACTTAAAAGCAGAATTGAAAGGGTTGATTTAGGCTGTTATGATAGGCAGTGCTTCGTATGTGGTTTATTATGGTATGTGTAATATGGCTTTAATATCTGCCGGAAAAAAAATAAAATCCTATCAATAGACTGGCTTAAAATTGGTTTTGTAAATTTGTGGCAAAGTCTCACATGTGTTAATAGGCAATACAGGTGTTTTCCACTTTAAATACATTAATACATAATGGGAGTGACAGAAGTGATGATTTAAATTCAACAGCACACTACATAGATGTACTGCACTTATTGGTATGATTATTTAGCGTATTGGGATAAATAGTTCTGTTATATCTCTAATTATCTAGAAGACTCCTGTGGCATCTCACTGCAGCTTATAAATAATAACTAATAATAAATACGTCATTTATATAGCGTTAAATCACAAAAAGTATCAAAGCGCTTCACAATAAACAAAAACGATCAAAAGGAAATAAATACAGTGAAAACAAATGAGCTTAGTTAATATAATAAGCTTAGCTGCTAGGAATACTTGATGTGGTTGATTTTTATTATTGCCGGTCTGCAATGATTGAAATGTTTCTCCTGTTGAAAGCTGCTGGTGTTTTTCATTCCTTTGCCAAAGCCATTGGATTAATTTTCCACTATTTCTTCCCCCTGAGGAGTTTGGTGACATTAAGTTAAACTCATATGTGGAGAGGTTTGAATCTCTGGGTACTAAGCAAAGAATGTGAAACTTTCAGTTTGTCTGATGCAAATCTGTTAGTCGTGCTGGGTATTAGATATTGTTCATGTTTCACTTCAAGTGTACAGTACCTGCACAGTTGGGATATATATATAGTACTTACAGTAGTAAAACTGCACAGAACATGTTGAATATATGTCAAGTGTCTGCTGGTAGCATGTTGACATGGATTTTAAGCAAACTACAGAGGGTTGCAAATGAGGGGGGGGGGGGGACCTACTACCAATAATAATAAAACACTGCAAGAAATTTGTGGGACATCCTATATATTCTCTATCACAGATTCATGGTTTATGAACCATTACTACCAATTAAGGAGTAGCCAATGGCTGTTACCATCTATAGAGCTCTAGTCTGCTCTACGTTTGAGCTACCAAAATCTAATATACATGGCTTACAAAATGGCAACATGGCTTAGTGAGAATGGTATCAAGTTAAAATCAATCACAACAATTGAGTTTCTATAAATCATAATAATTCAGCCACATTGGTGTTTGCAATTTGCATAAAGTTTGTAACATTTTCAAATATTTCTCATGCCGTAATAGTAGGCGTGTACAAAAACCCCTAATACTGAGCTTAATATGCATGGCAATGTTTTTGATATCACAGTGCTGTGTGATGCCCTGTTAATACTCACTGTTTTACACAACTATATATATTGTACATAGTACAAAATGCAATAGATCTGTTAAAACTGTTTAGACTACTGTCTCAGAATATACACACATAGCATCCTGTACGATCGATGATGGTTCCACATGCTGGTGTACAGAATGGCATATCCATTTAGCGCTTGGCGGTGTTTGAGTTTTGGAGTATCTCGGTTAGAAAGATAAATTGGATGCCTATTGGCCTCCTGCTGTGGCATTATGATTTCCTAACTCCCAAGTGAGAGGTACTGATCCTTCTCACAGCTGGGAGCTCTGTCATCTCTGTGACAGCTATCTGCTCAAAGCAAGGCAGCTTAGATCTTCCTAGCTATCAGTGTTTCAGTGCTATCAGAATCATGTAACCTTGCACTCAGTGGTATCAGTAGAGGTACAAGGTGGGGGGGGAGGGGGAGGACTATATACCTTTCCCATCCTCCCTCTTCACCAACCTAGCTTCTTTTAATTTTAAAACATGTCAATACATCTTCAGTTAATTATATACTAGCTGTATAGTGATCAGAGTTAGTTATACAGGGTAATATTTGGATGCTTAATTATAGACAAGTTAGACCGTCACGCTGTAGTCTACATTTCAATGCATATTTACCGTAATCTGTACTTCTGTAGTCTCATTAATTAATGACATCTATGACTCATCACTTTTAATATTTAAACTATGACCAACTAACACTAGCAAAACCACAGATTTGGAAATCAATCCAACCATGTCATATTTAACACAGTTATATACCAGAATCCTCCGTTTCCCATTTAATAGGATTTCCAGCACAAACAGTACATTCGACATGTAGAGATTGATTGTTTTACCAAGGACATTGAATCAATTTATTGTTAACTCGTCCACCAGCTATAGTATCAATGCAGAGGAAGCTGTGCAGCTGATACTTGTGTGTTTACATCTGTGTTACATGTACACCGTTGCGTAGGTGTACGTTAATACTAGCTACTGCAGGCAGTTAATTCAACATCTGGCAGTAACATGCATGGCCGTTAGTGTGCTAAAAGCCAGCAGTGATGATGACAGCCAGCTATCGTTTCGGCCATCTTACAGTCTGCTGGCATCCTACTGCAACATTATTAATGAGTTTTTGTCTACATGTTGAGGTGCAACATAATTACATGTGAAGAGTTAAAGGACGTCAGTTACGATGATATGAGAGGGTACAATACCGGCTACTCTTGGTTTCGTTTGTTGTTCCATGCAGTAACATGTGCCATACATTGAGTACAGTTTACAATACAGCACTATAGGATATTTAACATTGTACTGAGAGGATATATATATGTGTGGATATTGAACTATTGTAAAGAGGCCGTCTTTATGGTAAGATTCCTATTAGCATAGTTATTTTGCACACTGTGGTGGGGATACTTGTTTTATCTTGTGTTAATGTTGCTATGGCAACTAGTGCATTTTTAATATACAGTAGAGCCGTTCCCATCCATAGGTATTTTGAGATTTAGTGAAGAAACACATGATTTAAAGCTGATACATTTGATTCTGAAACTCTTGTAGTTTTCCTGCAGCTACTCTATCTGCATCTTTTTGTTTTCTTAAGTACAACTATTCCCTCATTATTTGATGAGTTTTAGTGTTTGGAGGTGGTTTGAGCACATTACTTTCTGAATAACCCCAGCAGAGTTTTGCTAAACCTATTCAGATATTACTCCAAAGAATAACTGATGCATAATGTGAATCCGATCTAGCCAGATATTGAATTGCATTTTGGCTCAACTGCAGGTATATGTAACAGTCTTCACCAGAATTTAAAATGTTGTAATTGTCATAGAAATTCAGAGAAACAACTTAGAAACCACAGGAGCAAAACAAACTTGCAGAACCATACTGAAATATCTCAAATTTTTGGACATTCATTGAAACTTATGGTCGTCTGCCATGAAGCAACCTCATTGGGAAAAGTTTCAGAACAGTTATATTTTGCACCAGTTGCCTTTTTACAGTAGGCTGCATTATTGTGACTACACATCCATTGCGAATTTGCACTTGAAGCTCTTTTTCATTCCTTGATATAATTTTACAATTGATTGAGTACTGTCAGTGATCGAGAAATACACAATATTACAGTTTCCCCTGTCTTTACCAGTTTTTTCTTTTCTGTTCTTTGACAGTCAACACAGGTGGAGACGAGGCTCCCTTCTTCGAGACCGAGACGTTCCTTGCTGCCAGGCCCCAAGGCGTCCTCTTGTCACGATAAGACAGCTCGTTCCAGAAGCCTCCCATCTGCGTCATCTCCCAGCTCAGGATTCAAGCACCTCCTGTTAGGTCAGGAGGTCACCACAAGCGATGGTAAAACTGGTGTTTTAAGGTTCAAGGGGAAAACGCATTTCACTCAGGGATATCTGTGCGGCATTGAACTCTACAATGGGAACGGTAAAAATGACGGGTCTGTAGACGGGATCCACTACTTTGAGTGTGTACCGTCGCACGGTCTCTTTGTGCCAGCTTACAAGGTTTTTCCATTGGGACCCCCGTTACTGAACGGTGAAGTTCAGTCTTGTAAAACTGTCGTATCGGACGTGAAAGCTCACAGGAAGCTGCACACGACCGCTACCGTAACCTCTAAACGTTTACCTCGTCCAAAGACCTTGCCGTTCTCCAACGGAGCCCTCCAAAAGGACAGGCAGTCGAAATCCGCAAAGTCTGGGAATACACAGATCAGCTGTTATTCTGTAAAAGTCTCATCATCGGGAGCGAAGGAGAAGCGATCCTCCTCCTCGTCTAGTAAACTCTTAAATCGGAAAGTCAGCCCTCTGGACAAGAGTCTCACATGTCCCGCTTGGTTGGGTAAGGACGCCCTGAAATCCCCCAATTCTCGTTTCTCACAGGTATCTCAAAAAGAGTTTGGTGGTCTGAACAATACTTTCACCTTACCGGGAGACGATCATTCCAGTCTGCAGAGCGACCACAGCGCCAAACGGAAAAATCCGAAAGAGACCGGAGGAAAGAACGGGTATCAACTCTGGCAAGTGATGCCAGAAACTGAGTGTAGCGGTAGGTTAGATTCAGTACCAAGCTATCAGAACCTGTCTAGCATAGGCGGTAGCGAAGAGGAACTGTTGGATATTCCCACGAGACCGGACTTGGTCGAAAACTGTCATTTGAGGGCCAATAGGACCTATGATGTAACCAACGACCCGGCGGAAATAGGATCGCAAGGATCTCTAGGTACCTGCGAAAAGTCCAACTCAAGCCTCGCCTGGGACTTTGACATTCCCACGTCGTCCACCCCGGTTGAATTTCACGTGAGGGTCGGGACGGATGTGGAGGACGCCTTATCCGAGGATGACGAAATCGAATACGACGAGTTTCTAGCTATTCCTTCATCCTTGGATACTCCCACTGGCCGTTGGAAATTTGACCTTTTGACGCCAGAAGAATTAGAGCAGGCTTTGAGCGAATCGAATCTGATACCGGAGAATCTGCGCGAGGAACTCCATGACGACGAACTTTATTTAAAATTTATGGACATTAAGAATACTCCCATTTGGGAGCCGATTACACCGGTCGAGGAGGAATTTTTTGTCGGAGAATCCACCCTCCATTCTAATCCGCTGTCCTTCTGGAGCATGGACTCTGTCCCTGTTAAAGGTGACGTTGCTACAGATCAGGATCCAGTCCAGACCGCAGAGGAGGGTGCGGACATGGAGTTTACTAATCACACCACCATCACCCTTGAAAATGGAGTCAGCTTGGCGGACCACCACAATGACGAAAGCATACCGGCAGACTCGACTACTCGAGTGAGTACCGAAACAAATGGTATAGACCCCAAGGTCACAGTCAAACTTTCTCCCGTGGACCTGTTGGAGGGCGTCAACGATGGGAACCACACCTTCGCCCTGCAGAATGGGCTGGACGAGAGGGGGGAGGGGAAAGAGATAGCGCCCACGACGGTGGAGGTGATGGTTGACGGGAAATGGCAACGCATGGAGCACTCGGACTCTAGTAGTTGCAGCAATCGTACCGTCATGGAGAATCTGAACGGTCTGGAGAAGGCCGTCGAGAGCGCGACGATCGACCTGACATCGGCAGCAGCAGCCGTGACGGTGAAAGAGACCGTCGGCGAGCAGGAAAATAACAAAACTGTTAGAAAGTCCGAAACAGATTCAAGTTTATCTGCCTTAAAGAGGAAATCTCTCCTCATTAAGCCCAAGACGGGGGTCAAACCGAACACTGCTAAGTCCAACGTTAAAGTCGACATCAGTGTCGCGAAGGAGAAGAAGACCGTGAAAGGCGTCGGGAGTCACAAACCTCCTGTACCTCCCAAACTGAGCGTCATCCCACGGCGCAAGGCTCAGGATCCCGTCAAGGCCACCGCAAAGCTGACAGAGGTGAAGAGCAGAATCAATACTGGGAGGAAAGTATCAGACGACGCCGGCAAAGAAAAGGAAACGACCAAGTCGAAGGAATCGAGCACTAAGAAAGAAGTGAAAGGTAAGTAGCAAACTGAGCATGTTTAACATTTAAAGATAACATTTATGTCACAGTTTTGTGAAGCAGCCTGGCACCCTAATGTATGTCATTTGCTTGCTACTCTTGCATCACAAGGTACTGTTCGTAATGTTACCTCATGGAATGTCTGTTTCACCTCATCTGACAGACACAAAGATATTTTACAAAACAGTCTTTTAAGGTTATGTTTGTCTTTTTCCTATCCTTAGTAAAACGTGTGACCAGAAAGAGTACTAGTTCCTCACCAGGAGGTAGCCCTGCATCTGGAAGTAACTCCTCACTTGGAAGTAAGTAACCTCTTTAGTAATAACATGGCTGGTACTTGTCCATTGCCTAGTTTTATACCTCTCTCCGTCACAATGCACTACGGGGGATTTTTCATATTGTCATCTCACCTGCATCTTTACCAAAATCTGTTTCTTTTTCTTATGTTAGTTGCGATTGATTGGTTTTAATCTCTTACTGTACCTTGTTGTAAATGATAGATGCTTCTTCTCTGTTAAGCATTTTCCTGTTTGGTTTAACCGCATCTGCGTTGGTATTAACATTGTTCATGTTCTCTTTTGACTGGGAGACTCTGCTTCCACAGTGAATGCCCAGTGTACTGTACTAGTGATTGTAGACTTGCACACTGGATACACATGAGACATCTACTGTATCAGGAGAGTATTCAGAAGTACGAGTTGTCTGACGTCAAATGGGAGGAGCTTGACGTTTGCACCGAAACAATCCTAACAGAAATGTAATCTCTCACTTTAGAATCACATTATAAACATCTAGATTTCATGTAAACTCTTCAGTAAAACACCTCACCGGAGAGAGAGTATTACTCTCCTGCCAGTAAGCAAGCCCCTACCTGGAAGTCAGTAACATCACATTTACTAACACTGTTCTATTTGTCCTCAGCCTTTGTTGCATTTATCTCCTCTCAGGATGCACTAGTTTGGGTTATTCATCCTTCCATTTGCACCTGCATTTGTTTTGTTCATTTTGAAGTAATAATTTTATGATGAGTAAAATCATAACATTTAATTTATTGGGTATTTGCCGTAGGCAGCCAAGTAACCTATGCAGTCAAGTTGGGATCTGTGTGTGTGTATGTGATGCCCTAGCTTGTAAAAACGATATCTCAGGATAAGTAACATATGCAGTTTTCGTATTTGGCATGTAGCATCCCCATAATTAGTACAAAACCCTGTTGTTTGGGTGGAGGTCAAAGGTCATTTGGGGTCGGCAGAGGGCAAAATGTGAAAAATCTAAAAACCGTTTCTCCAGAACCCTGACCATCAGATTAGGAGCTCATGTATGCATGATAGGATAGCCTTATGATGTACTTTAGTGTAAAGTTTTTACACAATTTCCCCATGCTCAACAAATACTTGCTTAATTAGAGCAACCGAGAAAAGTATTGTTGCATTCAGCCGGCTATTACTGTACGGCAGAAAAGCAGTCATAGTTTCATGATTTTCCTGTAGCAATAGAGCTAGGGATACAGTAACTTGCAAACTACTCTCGTGCTGCATATGTACTGTACGAGGCAAGTAACGGCTGGGAGGGGTTCAACCTCTGGTTGATTTTGCTACTCCTCAAAACTTGATAGATACAATTAACTGTTTGGTAATAGTGAATTATTTGCTCATTTCAGTATAAATGTAAGGTACAATCCAGGACTTTGAGCTTCCATGTGTTAAAACATCTAATTTAAGCACCGTTGCCGTGGGTTACTCATCATGTAACAAATTATCTGTGGAATGCTGCCCTTGTATGATATCCTGTTTTTTCATTTATTTTAAAAATTCTCAATCACATCTATTAAACAAAGTGCCATTCACTTGATCTTGATCCTGATCCCTTTGTTTTGTGTGCATTGTTATCGAGATTTGTGATTCGTTGACCATATCAGCAGTCTCAAAGTTTGTCCTCTCTGATGAGAGAAAGGTATTGTATTACTCACCGAATGAAGCATGTCTGGTTAAGGTTACATTTTCTTTTTAACCATCCTCAGCGAAACGTCCTCCCAGCAGAAAGAGTACTAACCCCCCACCATCTGGAAGTAAGTACCCTCCCTTGTACTAACATGTTTGTATTTGTCCTCAGCCTCCTCTTTAACTCACCTCTCTTCCCGATTCGTGTCCTCTCAGCATGCACTACTTCAAGATTTGTTCATCTCGTCATGGCACCTGCACTTGATTGTTTTAATGTTCATTTCTGAGTGTGGCTTTTAAGATGAGTAAAATAAAGTCCTTTAATAGGGTATTCTTTGTGGGTTACTTTGCGTGTAGCAAATTGTCTGTTGATTGCTGCTGTTTGCCTTTGATAACCTCTTTTCCATCTCGTTGTAAATGCTCACTATATTATATAACAGTGTCTTTACCTAAACTTCTGTTGGTCAATGTAGACTTATGATGCAATTCCTTCACCCTAAATGCAATATTTGTCCAATTAAGGATTTCTGTGTCCTATTCAACCGATTGGTGCCAATCTGTTTTATACTGTACCCTGTTAATCCCCTCAGGATCAACTGATTAGAGTTGTAATCTCTAACCCTAAAGTTTCATCAAATATAGAGCTGTCTAACCCGCACATAAATCGTTAATTACACTTCATGTTCCCATCAATTCTCTTTGATTTTCAAGGATAAATAAGTGTCATTTCTGGGAGAACCTATCCCATTACCAAAATGACTTCAATCCAACCTTGTTTTAATTCCATCCATCATTCACCATGTCCAATTGTTTTATAGTCTTCGAGGGATGTTTCATTGTACCATAATCCCAGTTTCAGCTCTCCCACCCAGGGGACATGAGTCTTTAGGGAAGTGGGGTTTCTTCTAAAATATAAAAGAAGTATGTTCCCAGTAAATAGCATAAGTTATAAAGCTCACATCTAGCCGACGTGGCAGTAACAATTTCAATTTCTTTATTCCAGTATAAATTACAAAATTTTTATAAATAGGACACATAATAATAATACACAAAAGACGTAAAATGTGCAATCATGAAAGCATGAACAAATAACGAATAAGATGGGGGATTAGAAGGTTGAAAGACAAAAAGGATTATAACAGAGATTCGAAGAACCCAATATAAAAGGCTGCTCTGTAGATAAATGAGTTCTTATAAAGCATAATTCTTAATGATGGACACATGCATGCAGTAAGTCTCAGTCAGGTGCTAATTGCCCTAAGGAAGTCATCCTCTTCATGTCTCTGCTTCCGCCTCTTCTGATGGTTGCACGTTTCTTTTCTCCTCCTGTTTTAGATCTCGCACGTTCTACTGCTCTCTGTCAATTTATTCGTAGTCTTGAGAGGTGTTCAAAGCTTACACGTTTTTTTTTTACTCAGATTCACCATCGAGGAGATGAGTGTACAGTATATATATATAGCATGTCTCTCTTCCATGTTTCCTATCTGTTATAGCTCATTAGCTCTTTTGACAAGTCCAGCCAGGGACTACATACCAAGGTGCAGCAGGACTGACCGTAACAATAGTTTGCTGGTCGTCACTCAACAAAACTTTGGACAAGTCTTCAAATACTGATCAGTATGGGGTCCTATTAAAAGATCTTTCTCACATTCGCTGAAAGTTCCAAATTAAAAAAAAATTAACAAGTTAATACCAACCAAATTTGAGGTCCAGGTGATCCTATGGATGACCAGAGAAATTTGCTTTGCTTGTCCCCTGCCCTCCTTCATCCCATTGAAGGGTACAATAAATGATAATAATTCTTTCTGAGACTGTCCTTTGGTTTGAAGAAATGTTTATAAACCAAGTAGTAGTACTGAATGACAAGTACTTCTCACAAATCAAGGCTGTCTTTTCAGGTTAGAATTTTTCTTTTTTGCCCGTCCTCAGCAAAACGCCTCAGCAGAAAGACCAATAGCCCCCCATCTAGAAGTAACCCCCCATCTAGAGGTAACCTCCCACCTGGAAGTAAGTAACCTCCCTTCAACTAACACTCTTGTGTTTGTCTTTGGCCTTCTTGCATTCTCTTTATAGAGCTGCATTCATCATCTCCTTTCAGCATGCACTATGGGGATTACTCATAGTGTCATGGCACCTGCATCTTTACCAACATCTTGTACTCACACAGAACGTCCGTTTCTAACGGATGAATTTTCTTCACTTTTCTCAATACCTGTCGCCGTCCAAGCATATATGCACTTCAATCTACAAAAGTTGGTAACATTTTAGCACTGCGCCACCACTCACCCACTTCGGGATCAAACGCCCGCTTTCACATGTATGTTTTGCCCACTCTATTCGTACAGGAAAGAAGCTTTGCTATATTGTTACTTTCCTTGGCATCTTTGGCCTTTGTTCTTTCACATGATAGTGTGTACTATATCATGTTTATTGCATCTCATGTTTGTTCATTTCCATAATATTTCTGTACTACAGACTGCATCTTAAATTACTAAAGGCTCAGTTTCAGAATGGAACCCTTTCGTGCAGCCAACCTTTGCCTTTTCGTTTGCTCATGTACAGTACCCTTATGGGGGCCTCATATTGCATGTCATTTCTTTCTTTATTTCTGTACTTCAGTTTGCAGTAAAGGGCTGCTACAGGGTTTGGTACTCCGTCCCTGTTTATTGTGCAGCTTTGGCCTTTGTCCAGTGTTTGCATACATGCATGTTGTGTTGATATCTTCCCATCTTTCTGTATTACAAATTGCTAAAATACTACTGACCATGTTGGAGGAAATACCAGAGGTTTATCTGTACCAAGATTTTACATCTGTATCGATGTATTTATGTAGCTGACAGTAGTAAATATATGGTAGTGGGGCCATGTAGAACTGCAGGTTTATTCAAAAGTTATAGAGCAACTCCTCAAAATTAGCTCCCCAGAATCGTTCCTTGGATGGCTCTAAAAAGAGCAAGCTGGCCCCAGAGGAACCAGTTCTCCAATCGACGCCAGCACAGATTCCAGTTCCATTGTCTTCTCAGTGAACCTCGGGTTCAACAGTTGCTCACCCAATAGCAGTAAGGTCTGGGAATAACAGTACGTTCTTCCAAACGCTAATACAGGTGATTCCACAAATTGAGGAAAGGGAAGGACTCCTCAGACCATAAGGGACCTTATGTCCACCAGATGGAGCTCAATTCCTGGAATTATCTCACTGGCTCTGGGGACACAGATTCTGGTCCCATCATCTGCTCCTCCATTTCAGCAGATCTCAGGTCTGGATGGAGCTTGATGGATATTTTGGATCCATCTCTGGTCCCAAGATCAAACCATAATCTGCTCCTTAGTCTCAATAGATCTCTGGTCCAGACGGATCTTTGAGGAGTCAAGTCTCCTACTGTACATGGACTCCAGTGTGGGCTTTTTTGTGGACTTTATTGTGATATCCCAGTGTCAGCGTTATTGTTGGACCCAGTATGGGCTTTAGTGTGGGCTTCAGTTTGGCTCCAGTGGGGAGGGGGGCCAACATGGACTCTAGCACAGATTTGAAACCATCTAGTGAACATATCTTGTGTCTTAATGGAGCTTCCCCAGGGCTTCTTTTGCGAGAGAGAAACCCACTGACTCCAAGGAAAGCTCTCCAGATTAGATTGCACACAATCTTTCATTGACTCCAACTCTGCCAGTCAGAGGCATCTTGCCTCTCCAAGAAGTCTGGGAATCTTTTAAGAACTCTGGATAAATCATTCTCTACAACATCCCCAAAAGCATCTTGAACAGTTGGCAGATGCTCTGGAACTGCTCTCTTAATTGGCTATGAATGTGATGCTGGGATAGACATCAGCTCTTCACACAAATAGCAAGTATTCCTGGATGTCTTCTCCTGGTCTTTCATCATTTCATCAATTATCATATTGTCTATATGGATTTTTAACATACTTTCCATTTCATAGTGACTGTGTGTCTGTAAGGCTCTGCAGTTATGACTGGATCGTTCAAGTTCCTTCAGTTGCCTCACTCAAAAAAATTGTAATTGCTTATTGGCCTCAAAGTTTGGTAAACAAGGCTTCCTTCATAAGGTTAGGACAAAGACTGAAAATGATAAACAAGAGGTGACAGGCTTTGTCTGTATAATTAATGTTATCCTGTAATTCATTAAACAAAGGTATGCTATATAACAAAGACAATTAATAGTTTAGTCATCTTAAAACTTGCTGCAACCATTGAAGTAGTACTCCAATACATTCAGTCTGTTTATTGGCTATGGATGTGATGTTGGCATAGACATCAAATCTTCACTCAAACAACATGTATTCCTGGATGTCTTCTCCTGGTCTTTCATCATTTCATCAAGTAACATATTGTCTATATGGATTTTTAACATACTTTCCATTTCATATTGACTGTGTGTCTGTAAGGCTCTGCAGTTACGACTGGATCGTTCAAGTTCCTTCAGTTGCCTCACTCTAAAAATTGTAATTGCTTATTGACCTCAAAGTTTGGTAAATGAGGCTTCCTTCATAAGGTTAGGACAAAGACTGAAAATGATAAACAAGAGGTGACAGGCTTTGTCTGTATAATTAATGTTATCCTGTAATTCATTAAACAAAGGTATGCTCGAGTACGCTCCCAAATTATTAGAAAGACAATGAATAGTTTAGTCATCTTCAAACTTGCTGCAACCATTGAAGTACTTAGTACTATGGCAATACATTCAGTCTGTTCCATGCTGAGGATGAACGGCACTGACTACATCAGACTCTGTGGTCTGTTTGCAGTTCCCAGAGTGCTGTGCACCCTCCAGTGCACAATCCTCTACTGTATCTGCGGATTACGTTATTTGCGGATCTGTCATCACAGCCTGCCTGTCATAGCTATCATCTCATCTGTTGTGTCTGCTAGCATGGAAACCCCCAAGTATTTCACCATCTCCTATGCTTCTCTCAACAGGAAGCAATTGTTATTTCATGTGGACAGTATTATTGTCTCGCTTTGCACCTCATTGCTATGAAAGCTATTAAGAGGTATTGTAGGGGCAGTTTCAAAAATTGGTTGTCACCACTGGCAGCCAAAAAAACTTACCAATTTGTGGGAAAGGATGTTGTAAACATCAATTTACAATGTCTGAGGAGAATAATGTTGCTGATATAGCGTAGCAGTATGCTATAGCAGCTGAATAATTACTACAAGGGTGTAAAGGTGTACAGCAATGCTATTTAAAGTTTAAGGATTAGTTCAGGTGTCACAAATGTTTATCTTATATGAAAGAGGACAATAAAAGAAACCCAATAGTGAAGAAATTATTCAAATATCTTTTTCTGTTTAGGAGATATTCGAGTCTAAAGTTCTATCTGATTGTGTAGAATTTGCTGAAATCAGACTAGCTGTGACGTCATATCCTCACATTCCTGAAAAGTCTTTGTTATTTTATTAAAATATTTTGTAAGATTTTATGACTTACAACCAAAAGATACGTCAGGAGATCTCATATGTGTCAAGGGAAGTTTTTGAGATTTAACATCTGAAGAATGTTTGATTATATTTTTTTAGATTTGTGAAAAAAAAATGTAATTATTTTTTAATGAAATATATTGACTCATGTTAAGGAGGTGAGGATGTGACTTCACACCCTCACAGTTAGTCTTTCTACACCAGTCATTTGCAAAGAAATTTTGAAATCTTCAAAGTGTGATATCTCCTTAACAGAGCATGCTATCATGATAGTTTCTTCACTGTTCTATTTGTCTTTTTAAGCTCTTTCTTATAAGATCGACATGTCAGACACCTGAACCAATCCTCTAGGATTACTGTGTAAATATTATATTCTTTGGACGCTTTTTAGACAGAAGAAGATTGCCATTGATCAATTTTACATACAGTCCTATATTTCTTTCATCTCATGAACATTGTTTACAAAAAAAAAAAAAAAGGTAAATAATTAAATTCATTCCATTTGTTTCTGTGAAAGAGCTTTATTCTTTTATAGCATGTTTTTTTTCTTTATCTACAGATGTCTCAAATGTCTCTGTTGGCAAAAGAAAAAAGGAGAATGTAACAAATGTGGATGCAGGTCAGTATGAATGAAGCTGCTTATAACATAGATGTACCTGACTTTACCCTGATGGATCAAACATAGATGTACCTGATCATTGACCCTGATGGATCAAACATAGATGTACCTGATCATTGACCCTCATGGATCAAACATAGATGTACCTGATCATTGACCCTGATGGATCAAACATAGATGTACCTGATCATTGACCCTGATGGATCAAACATAGATGTACCTGATTATTTATCCTCATGAATGAAACATAGATGTACTTAATCATTTACCCACATGGATCAAACATAGATGTACCTGATCATTACTCTACATGGATCAAACATAGATGTACCTTTTATCATTTAATAAAACATATATGTACTTTAATCATTAACCCTCATGGATCAAGCATAGATGTACTTGATCATTTATCCTCATGGATCAAACAAAGAAGTACTTAATCATTTACCCTCATGGATCAGATGGTTTGCATTGACAACAGGACGACATGACAATGTAAACACAAGAACACATCCTTGTCTGTCTCTGATTGTAATAAGATATCAACAAATGAATTGAATAGTAAATTTAGCTGAGAATAGACTTCAGATTTAGAAAGAAGACTCCATTAGTGTTTATCCCTCAAACTCATAAAAAATAATTTGATATCTGAAAATGTCTTTATATGTACCTGTTTCTTGAGATTCACTAATACATCAGCCGAAGCAGAATGCAAAAGGTGGGCATTCCTATGCATGAGAAGTTGATGTCCAATCAAACTATGTTACATTTTTTTTTGCAGACTATAGGTTATATTGTAGGGAGGATTCGTAACCATTGGTTACTTACTTAATTATCAGCCTATGACTTGCGAATAGTTCAAATCCATGTTGTCTGTGCAGTTTTATTGTTTCATCTGTTGCTTTCAAAGATTGTACATGATTTACTATAAATAAACTTACGTCAGCAATGAGACTTGGGTACCAAATCAATGGCTGTAAATGGCCTAGTCTTGGCTAAGTGTCCTAAATCAATAGCTGAACACAGCATAGTCTTAAATCTGTAATCAAATTATCGAGCACCGTGTATGGTTGATTGGATTAATGATACCATATTTCCTGTACTAGACAAAGTGCCCTGATTGGGTTTACATTATTGTCATACAAGCATCCTAAATTATAAAGTAGAACAATGGTGAAAAGGGTGTCATGAAACCAATGTGCAAGCTCGTTGTCTCTCATTCGTCATTAGTTCACAAGTGGAGAATTTAATTTAGCTGTCAAAACATCAAAGATCTTTTGTGTATCCAGTCGTTGATTGATAGTTTTAATTAATCATCTTGTCATGGAGTAGATCGACAGCATATCGGCAGGGATTATGGCTATGGGAGAGAGGCAAGTGGGGGGGAGGATGGAGGGGGCAGTCAAGGTATTTGTGTACTGACATGGAGGGAATAAGTATATAATAGGGGCAGGGAGAATGTGGGATGAGTGTTTGTATGCACCGTGACTTTCACATCAATGTTCGATCCGACCATTTCTTTTGTCATGGATTTTTTTTTTCCTAACCAATTTTATTCTGCCATTCCTCTTCTCAGCTCCCACACGCAGAGCTGGGTTTGCAGTACCTGCTGCAAGAAAGCAGTCCTTGAATGAAGCCAATGACAAGAAGCTTATCCTTCCTAAGGGTGAGATGCTTATCTTCTTCAAAAAAAAAATAATGCATATGTTGTGAAGGAAGATCCAAAGCGTTGCATGCCCAGTGCACCTTTCACATTCTGTAGTTGTGTATGTATGTATATGTATGTATTTTATTTTAAAACGAAATTATGGTAGCTAAAGGCCAGATGTGGCGTTCACTGCGTAGAAGGAGAAGACATGTAATTTGCTGAAGATGGAGTCAAGCTGTGTTGAACCAGCTGTAAATATTTTCTTTTCCAAAAAAATTGTTAAATTTGTGAGAAACATGCGATACTAACATGCTAGTGTTGGGAGTTCAGGGAATCGTTTGTATTGTGCAGGTTCCATTTTCCTCTCTGTTTAACCATCGAGCCTCCCAGATTGATATCACTGTAGGTCACTTTCCCTTCCCTAGTCTAGTCTTGAAAGCACTGCACAAACATTCCAGGGAATGTGATCACCCAGTTTCCCGTACACAAGTCATGGTTGCTAGTGGATACAACACAGTTTGTTTTATGTGCTTTGTGAGAAATTGTCACAACTGTCCTTTTGATATGATAGGCTGATCACAGCTTTACACAGTGAACGTAACATTGACTAGGATTGAAAGTCCTTCAAGATCAGGCACATTTGTTCCAGTGTGTCCACCTCCAGACTGCCTCACAAAGATTCTTACAATTCATTGCATCATTTGCTAGCAGAGGATTATATTGTAAAGTAATTCCTTTATCTTGCAGATCAAAAACAAACCAAGAAGATCCAGAAGAAGCCAAAGGCCCAGTCCAGCACCCCACCAGACATTGTCCACACCTCTATACCCAATGAGCAATTGAAACTGTTGGAAGCTCATTCCAAACAGTTCGATGAGGCCTGTAAGCAGATCAGTATTAATGCCAAAGCATTTGAAGCCATGGCAGTTCTTGTGCAGTACTTGACACAGCAGGTAATGGCTGTAACAAAATATTGACATTTTTTTGTATTTCAAAGAAATTTCTGAACAAAGAAGTTTCTGAACAAAGAATTTGAACTTTAATGTGCATCAGACATATAATAGTTTTATGTGAATCTAAAAAATAAAATATATATCTCATGCACTGCTAAGGTGGTAATATAGAAAAGGAAAGTTTGAATTTCAAATCAATTACCTTAACACAGCATGTAATGGCTGTAACAAAATATTGACACTTTTGTATTTCAAAGAAATTTCTGAACAAAGAAGTTTCTGAACAAAGAATTTGAACTTTAATGTGCATCAGACATATTATAGTTTTATGTGAATCTAAAAAAATAAAATATATTTCTCATGCACTGCTAAGTTGGTAATAGAAAAGGAATGTATAATTTAAAATTTGTGGCATTTTCTATGGTTATAATTCTACAAGATTTTTCTGTATGAAAATGGGGACATTGTAGCAATGCCTAATAAGTGTTACAAGAACAAATGGTATTGTTTTGTTCTGCTTATGTTTGATTTCAAATAATTTAGACATAGCTAGATTAAGTTGAAAATATAGAAATGTGTTCCGCTAAATCAATGTCATGGGATCTACCCTTAAAGCCAGAATTTTAAGTGATATTTCCTCCTGTACAATGGACTGTGTTTGGTGGAAAGCCAGAAGCCATTTAATTTCTGTCTTTATCTTAACTTACTTCTTTATTGTGGTAAGTTCAAAAGATAATAAATAATGTGATTTGATGAAGTGAATTATTTGTTATTGTTTCTTACAGTATGATGCATTCTCTGTGCCTGATTTGAAGAAGAAAATAAAATGCATGGAGGTCACCGTTAAGGACATGTCTGTACAGATAAGTAAGTTATGAATATTCATCTACCCTTGATATGTATGATTAGATCTCATATAGGAAACCAGTAGCGTAATCTTCATATTCAGCTAATGTGTGTGATTCTTGTGCAAGATCACAGTCAGGGACATGCCTTTACAGATAAGTAAGTTATGAATAATCATCTACCCCTGATATGTAAGATTAGATTATTAGATCTCATATAGGACACCAGTAGCATAATCTTCATATTCAGCTAATGAGTGTGATTCTTAATTAGATCTCATATAGGAAACCAGTAACGTAATCTTCATATTCAGCTAATGTGTGTGATTCTTAATTAGATCTCATATAGGAAACCAGTAACATATTCTTCATATTCAGCTAATGTGTGTGATTCTTGTGAAAGTAGTAACTCTCCTTCAAAGCAAACTTGCAACTTAAACAAAATCAGCCAAAAAAATGAAAGAAGAACGATGAAGCCAAAACTGTTGTCTACGTTCCTCTCCTATCTTTGTCCCTCCAGGTACCAACGAGAAAGAAATTACGAGACTTCGAGAGGAACATGTCGAGAATAATAGATGTCACGCCATGCAGACAGAGGAAATGCTGAAAGAACATCAAGTGGAGGTGGATTCCTGTAAGTTCAAACTTAAATCTCACATTATGCTGCTGATAAGCACCAACGTTACCAGGGAATTCTTCACAATGTGTGCTCCCTTAACTTTACCTAAGATATAACTCTACCTTCTCTGGCTATTGCAAACATCCATCTCTGGTGTGTGTGCATTTGTTTGTTACATTGGTTGCCATGGTATTTACCATATTATTATTGGCCCTTGAGTTAATCCCCCCACTCCCTCACTTCACCTTGTTTAACAAACGGTTGGGAAGGCTTGGTCATAGTCTTGCACTAACTGTCAAGACAATTGGTGCCTTAAACAACACTAAATGTTCTCTTGTTTAACATTTATAAGAGGTCTGCATCCTCTTAGATATGACAGGGATATTTGTGTAATTTAGACCTTATTGAGGCATACCCTCTTATCGGTTGTCTCCTAATATGGAAGTTTAAACTTGTTTACTGATTTCAGTGAGTAAAGAGCTACGGAACCAAACGTTATCGAACCAAGAATTGCAGAAGGAGTATGACGCACTTGAACAGGTGAGATTCTGTTGTAGCACTGTGTCTTTGGAAGATGACTAGTGTGTGATAGTTGCTATGGTGATACCACTGCTGCTTACTGCTTATCATCATCATTCTGCCATAGGGTTGTGTACCGTTTCCCCTGAAATGTCAGTTGTAAACAATAGGAGATTTGTTAAAAGTATAATTCTCATCTGGAAAAATGGAGACTGAAAAAAAAGCTAGCTAGCAAAAACGTGTAGTGTCTTCAAAGGAGAGGTGCAAGTGGGCGGTGCCCAGGGAGCGAGGGCGCAGTGCTAAAACGTTTCCAGTGTGTAGTTAGGTAGATAGGAAACTGCAGATGTGGAGTGAGAGACAGGTAAGAGAGGAGCAAAGTAAATCACCCCTTTTTCTCTTCTGGTTCCTCGTTTTGCAACAGTTCTCATAGTGCAGCTGTGTAGCTTTATAAAGTGAGAAGAACCATGGTTAAATCATTGAATTAATTTGCTGTATGATTTTCTTAACACAGCACAGTATTTACCAGTTGCAAGTCTTTTCAAACCATTTTCCACCTCATTCGATTTAGGTGATGTTGTCTGATCTGTTATTAATATTTTCTATTATTTCAGTTGAAAGAAGAGGCAGACAAACAACACCAACAAGAAACACTAGAAATGGAATGCAGAACTGAGCAAGTAATTACTAAACTGAATGGAGACGCAAAGCTAAGGGAACAAGTACTGGAGGTAAGATGGCTAGTGTGAGATTTCAAGAATAGAATGCTCTCCTGACTTCGTACTGGCTGAAATCGAAAAACTATTTAGTTGTGCTATGAATTTGTACCACATTTTTAAGTGTCAAGTTTCTAAAATTGAGTGTTTGTGGCTTCTAAGGAGCTGCTTCATTGGTCTTATCTAAAGTGTTCTATCTACCCTAATTAACGAGCTGTCGATCTTTCAACGATACGTCTCCTAGAAATATCACTTGCACTGATGTATGTCATTTTCTTAAAGGTCTTTTTTATGTATCTATGATCTTGAAGATACTTCAATGTTCTCATTTTAACTTATTACAATTTTTCTGCTTTCTATACAGGATGAAAAGTTTGAACTCAAGTGTAAATGTGACACACTCGAAGATGCCCTGAAGACGGACACTAAAGTACAGGTTGGTGATAAAATGTTTCATCTGATGTATGCTTGATACCCTGGAGTCCAGAGGTATTGATTACAGACCTGTTGGATATAGGGCATAATGGGTCCAGCTGTTAGTTGGTAGTGGTCCTTTGAAACACCAAGACAAATTAGTAACTGTTTAAGATTTATATCCGATTATTATGTTCTCTTTTGTTTTAAGAGCCCAGATTTGGTTTGGAAGGTAGGGTGGTATAAATTGTGTCAGACATTCCAGGCATCTTGATTCTGTTCGTGGTGGAACCGTTAACTACGAAATTGAATCCAGTCATTTCATATTTGATATGCTACACCATGACAAGGATACAGCATGTTATGTGTTGCTTCCACTCTGACATTCATGTGCAGTCAACTTACTGGTTAATATGTTATTTAGCCCAATAGTTATATATTAGCATGATTAAACTAATTAATTATAATTTAGCATAATAAATCATCATTGTTTCCCTTTGTTCTCTGCCAGGCGGCTATCGCACAGTTAAAGCATCTCCCAGAAGAGGTGGAGAGTTTGAAGACTGTGCTAGCCATGAAGAACCAGGAGGTGCAAGAGATGAGAATCAAGATGGTGGATCTTGAGAAACAGGTGAGACGAGTCAACAGTTCACAATCTGATGGATGCTGCGGTCGTCAGTAACTAAATGGGCTTGGCTTCAGCAGAACTTTATGCAAAGTGATGCTATTTTAGGAATTTTAAGAAACATAGAACAACCTTGTGTCTTTGTCCTGTAGCATGTGTCATGAATCGTGCTGTGACAATTCTAAGGATAGCATATCATAAGTGAAAACAATTGGACACACATTGTTGCTTCAAAGTGAGTTTCTGAACCAGAAATGGAAATATGGTTTACAAGAGAGATATATATATATCCATGGTGCTGAAATACAATCAAAGTATAACCGTCATACGTGAATGTTGTTGTCCCACATGCTTGCTTAGGGTCGAGCTGTCGCTGCAAACTCAAGAACGAGGAAAACATGAAAAGGACTAATGTCTTCTTCCTCTCTTTATCTCATCTTTCTTTCTGCAAAAACAAAAGTGACATTAAATGAGCTGAAAATACCATTTTCACTTTTGCACTGCTTGTTTGTTTATATGTCATTTTGCCTGTCCAAGAAATTTACCAAAAATGACAAAATTAACCAACCAGTCTGCGAGGTTGATTTAAAGTACGAAATTTAACGTTTGGAAATGACATCAAACAATTTATAAAGTGAGAGGTCTAGTACTTGTTATGAGGATCCATCGGTGTGCACTACCGGTACATAATAACAATCTGTTTGAGGTTCTTCATTCGGTCAGTCTGTGAGTCCGGTGCGATGACACATTGAAACATCACTGCTCAGCAATTCAAAGCTGCATGCACATTTTTCAACTAACATGCATTCGTGTTCTGTCTTCTGTTCTGCTGCCTTGCTTCTTCACGCTAGGAACTTTATCATGATTCTGTCTGCAGGTAGCGGAGATTCCAGCAAAAGATGACAAAATCAAACAATTGCAAGCCAAAGTCGAGGATCTGAGTGCCATGGTGGAGTGCAAGATAGTGTACGAAAGGTGAGTACTAGAAACTATGCTTACTCTCACCGAAGAAAACCAGCAAAGGAACTGAGGAGGAAGAATTGGTAGTCAGTTTCCATCTCTCTGATGAAGTTGTCTTTCCTTTCCATCAACCTCTTTGCTTCTGCACAACTAATCTACATATGAATGAAAATTGCTCATGTTATTGCTTATGCTCATGTATCTCATGCAATACAAATGTATGGTATTGTTTTACACCTTTAATTAACCTGTTACTGACTTGAGTTTGTTATATGTACAATATCCTCCACTCGATATGTTGAGATCATCATCATCACTCCTCCTATGTCACATGTATCACCCTCCTATGTCACATGTATCACCCTCCTATGTCATATCTATCACCCTCCTATGTCATATCACCCCTCCTATGTCACCCAGCTGTCATATTCTATCATCCCTCCTATGTCTTATGTATCTCCCCTCCTATGTCTTATGTATCTCACCTCCTATGTCATATCTATCACCCCCTCCTATGTCATATCTATCACCCCCTCCTATGACATATCTATCACCCCCTGCTATGTCATATCTATCACCCCCACCTATGTCACCCAGCTGTCATATTCTATCATCCCTCCTATGTCATATCTATCCCCCTCCCATGTCATTGTCATCTATCACCCCTCCTCCCATGTCATATCTATCTGCGTCCTAATGTCATATCTATCACCCCTCCTATGTCATATCTGTCCGGGTCCTAATGTCATATATGTCCGCGTCCTAATGTCATATTCTATCATCCCTCCTATGTCGTATTGTATCACTCCTCCTATGTCATATCTATCACCCCTCCTATGTCATATATATCATCCCTCCTACATCTTCTGTTGCTGCTGCTTGATTAGAAGGATTTCATCGGTGACTTTGTTTCTCTTTCATGTAGACAACTCTCCTCGGAGCAAGTGACCCTTAGGGAAAACTTTGAGAAAGAGACAAATGCCAACAAAAGATTATCCATGGAGAAAGAAGAATTGATTTGGCGTCTGAATCAGAATCAGACCGGACAATCCGCAATATCACCAGGGCGATTCACTCCTCCCAAATTCAACCCCTCGCATATCCCCTCCTCGCCTCTCACCTCAAGAACTCTCCTCTCCAGAGCTAGTTCGTCTGAAAGTCACGAGAGTGGCGTCTTCTCACCCAATAACCCCCCACAGCAGTGAAAGAACCGAGAAACTGTCGGCATTGAAGAAACGAGGTTTGGTTAGAGAGGAAAGAAGACAAGAATGATGACGATGATGATGATGTTGAATTGTCATCAAGGTATATGAGAATGATAATAGCCAAAGAAAACAGAAGGCCAAAGTGAAACAAGTGGCTTAAAGAGATGGAATCGAGCATTTATAGAACGGAGGCAAGAGAGAAGTATACGTGAAATTCAAAGATCTTCAACTTATCAGAAACTGGTTTTTCTCTTTGTGTATATTATCTTACAATCAGCTGTTGTATTTATCAAATCGGAAGATTCCTGGTTGCTGTAGCCTTGGGAATGAATTAAGAATCAACCAGTTCATTTACATTCTCAATGGTATAGTATGTCTGTTGTTGATTTTAAGTCAAAGTTTAAATGAAAATGTCAACACTTGTTTGAGGTCGATGATCTCCACTGGTAGTACTTATGAACTTTGGGAACACTGTAAGAAAGGCTGCACGGTTAACCAGCTTGTTACTTAAACTGCATTTTTTTTAAACGGCGGTTTAAACTGATTCCCTACTAATAACTACCTGTGAAATGCGTAACTATGGCTGAAAAACGCCGACTACAGCAATGTAAACACCGCAATAGTTGAATAAGTATGTTCATAAAATAAAGAAGTATTTAGAATAGCATCTAGACTGTAATAACGCTTATTTATGCAAAGGCGCCAAAAAATAATTCCTCAACAACTAATTTCATAAAATTCATACACGAGAAAAACAAAAAAATGCCAAAATGGGGCATCCCTAGGCCTACATGCATGATCCAACAAAAAGACCAGTGTATCAATATTATAAAAGTATTTTAGCAAAAGTGCTTATTTTGAGCAGTAATGCATTAGCATTCATTTAAGTTCTACAGGACTTAATAGTTTGCTAACTACAGTCACATTACAGAGATTGGTTCCCCAAATAGTAGATATTTTCCAATGATTTGATTGGTTGATTGTCCGTAACAAGCAAATATTTTAGATTCTCCATACTTTGCTGAAGATTTGTTCACTGTTAGGTTCACTCTGTAAACATCTGATCACCCTATCTATCATATGGTTCTTATGTGCACAATTCATTAACTTTAGGATATTTTGTGACATTTTCATCATAAAACATGGTAATGATATTAGTAGTGGCCTGTAATGATTTCTCCAAGACTTGGCGCTAGAAAACGGAAACGATTACATTTCCCTTAATTCTATCAGTTTGCACAACATTTTCATGACTTGTTTCCTGGAAAATCATGCCAAATCTGATAGTTTTTCAAAATATGTTCATGCTCAATTTGCCAGTTGTTACTCAATTTTAGCACCTGTGCTAACCACGTGCTTCAATTGGACAGTTTCCGTGCCTAGTTTAGAGTGCTGCCTATTTGCGGAGCAATCGTCTTGGTAACAAGTCGGAAGTTGCGTTGAAATAGGATGTTCACAAGAGACCCTTAGTTTGCGTATGTAGTATACGTATGTTAAGAAAATCGGTTTTCCGGTTTAAACCGGTTTTGGTTCACCCCATGACCGTGCAGCCTTGACTGTGAGATTAACAGTGTTCACCACAAGGATGAGGAATGTTAAGTGCAGATAAAGACCAACCATACCGGACCAGACTCATTGTGTGCACTGGTTGGTGTAATGGTTGGTGTAATGGTTGGTGTAATGGTGTGTACTTGGCACCACATCCTCTCTACTTGCACCCAGTTTCTACCTGGCAGCTTCATAGATAACCTATCAGAAATCATATTGGATTCTTAGCCTAGTAATAATTCCTTGTTGCTTTGTTTCCAAGTTAATATCCAGCTATTACTTAAATGGTAATGCACAGACCTTTTCCTTGGATGGTACTGTGGTCTGCAGTGATTGTCATCTTTCAAAACTTGCCCAGGGAGGAGGGAGAAAGTTGAGCCAGTCAAAATCTGTTTGATGGAAATTGGAATGATATAAAAAGATCAGTAAAAGAAAAGAAAATAGTGAAATGAAGATTGGTGTATTAAGGAACGTATGAGATGAATACAAATGCATATTTTTGGTGTAGATGCTTAGTATTATTATTTTATTATTATCATTATTATTATTATTATTATGATTATTATTATGAATAATTTCAAATGAGTGAATTGTATTCACATGATAAAGTTTATTTATTTTTGTATGTCTTCCCTTTTTCTCTCAGTGTTCAACCTACTTCTATTGCCAACTTTTTCTTCATGTAGCCACCTTTTGATGTCAGAGTGAGTTAGAGTATATCTTTCCTTTGTGGATGATACATATCCTGCCTAGTATATCAGCTGCGATGGGGTATCTCTTTCCTTCGTGGATACATACCCGCAGCGATGGGGTATCTCTTTCCTTTGTGGATGATACATATCCTGCCTAGTATATCAGCTGCGATGGGGTATCTTTTCCTTCGTGGATACATACCCGCAGCGATGGGGTATCTCTTTCCTTTGTGGATACATATCCTGCCTAGTATATCATCTGCAATGGGGTATCAATTTCCTTCATGGATACATACCCGCAGCGGTGGGGTATATCTTTCCTTCGTGGATACATATCCTGCCTAGTATATCAGCTGTGATGGGGTATCTCTTTCCTTAGTGGATACATACCACCAGGGATGGGGTATATCTTTCCTTCATGGATACATATCCTGCCTAGTTTATCAGCTGCGATGGGGTACCTCTTTCCTTCATGGATATATACCAGCAGCGATGGGGTACCTGTTTCCTCCATGGATACATATCCGGCCTGTTTGTGGTGAATCATGACAAACCCTGGCCATTGATGTTCCAATGGATATCTTCCTTTGCAATATCATAGTCTCTCCAGTGAAGGGTACATTGGGAGCTGTGAAGCCTGTTTCAAGCAAACAAGTTTAACTATTGTCAAATATTTTCAAAGAGAAGAGAGAGTCTTAGATGCAGTGATCACACACAGTGTCAAAACTGTATCTAGCCCAGTTGCAAGGCAGTTAACAAACCTTTATTATGTAGTTATGATCTAAAGACACATTTTGCAGAGGACGATTGGCCCATAACATTTAATTTCTTCTTACCAAAGGAAAGGCTACTTATCTGTGATGTTTGTATTTGTCAGTAGTTTCTATTTATAGTGCTGTTGCTGCTGCTGCTACTGCAGTCTTTATGTGTGTGTATGCTATGTATATATGTACAAGAAAAGTTATACAAAAAGAAAGATATATTAGGTTCAACATTGTAATAGTCACAGTATTATTGCTATCCCAATAACTTATGAAGATCAAACTTCTAATGTTATTATCAAATATGTAAAAAGAAACAATTGCTTGTTAACCACATCCTATAGAAGATTGTCACGTTTAAGAGCAGACCATAAGACCCTAGGTAGCATACTTTGCCAAACATGACGACAACTCAAAATGATTTAATCTCTTAAAATATCCACAAATATCGTGTGATTTTGCAGTTAACTGCTCATAACACACATCTTACGTATCTGTTGTCACTCCTTAGTGTTGTAGGAGAACTTCTTTTCAGAGAAGACACTGAGTACGACTGAACCACACCCAGGGGTGGGGGTTGGGGTGGGGGAGACATATAGGGCTTACAGTCGCTCATTGATACCCTGTGATTAATGCAAATCAGGTTCCTGATTTAAACTCTAGTAGTTACTGTTTACGTTTCACCGGACTAATTTTCAACTGATCACTGTTTCCTGATATCCTGCTTTAAATCACCGTTTTATGTTGTAGCATGTGTTTGATATTCAGTACAGCAATGCAGTGACAAGAAACATCGTAGTTTGGTGCAGAATTCATGTTTGCTCAATTGATGAGGAACAACTGGCAAGGACTGGCAATAGTTTATTATTACACAGTGAAGAAGATTGAAAAGAAAATGCCAAAATTCATTATTCAAAATTCATTCAAGGGGAATTGAGTATAATGCTTTAATGTATTAAACACATAATCAAATCTTACTATTCACAGCACATGGTCAGTGTGGAGAACATTAACAAGTTACACTAAGGAATGTCATTAAAATTATTACTGGCCTGAATATCAAACATATATCTCAATCAAACTCCACCATATCACTTTTAAGTTAATGTTGCATACCTCATGCAGGTTTTATTGCTTTAATTAAGTATAGAAAGTAGATCCAGGTTAAGGGTTCAAAACCCTGATTCCTGGATAGTTTTTTTGTGTTTTTTTGGTGTGTGTGTCTCACCAAGGAAACAACGTGGTTCCTTGTTTTTGCAAGGGTATACTGAACAACATATAATATATTTAAAGATGAATGCAATATTAAACATGCATGAGCTTGTTCCGCGAATTCGCGGAATATCCGTGATTTCTTTTCTACCTAGGGGAAAAAAACTATTATCCTTACACACTGTAGCATACGCAAACTGGAGCCTATACCGCAATTTTTGGCAAAATTCCGTGATTTTTTTTTTAAACCAGGCTCATCCCTGAGTAAAGCTGTTTGTAATCACAGGATGTTACCACAAAGCTGTTTACAGTCATAGGATGCAATTAAACAGAGTATAGACAAAAATAAACAATTTGATAATAGAAATGATGGGAATTTATTAATTTGAGTCATAAAACTGTCTACCATTTGTGACTCACCACTGATCTTGCCTCAGTAGTATAGTTTGTATGTTTGTATCAAATAATATCATCTCATTTTCAATCTCATCGTAAAAATTTATGCAAGGAATATAAAGAGCGTTAATACGAGAAGCGGGAGCATTCTACGTGCTCCCCTCATGACCCATCCAGGCTCACTGAAAAATAAAAATATGGAACATTAATAGAAAGTCTTGTTGACGGTATATACAGACCATTTTGAATGATTAGATGTACTACCGAACTAATTGGTCTGATTTACCCGTGCAATATACGTTACGTGTCATTTAGAAGTTTGGAACACTGGTGACCTGATACAACAGCTGTCATGGTTCATTATTATTGTGGTCCTTGCTAGATCGGTGTTGAGTATTGTTACCATGTATCGTCAATTCGGAAATAAAATCAAAACATGAACATAAATTCATCAGTCTTCCTGTTTTCTTTTTATCCATATTTCTGTAAATCAGAATATCGTAATTGTAATTGTCTTGGATATTTTAGACCTCTCTAAAGGAGGGAGGGGAGGGGGTGGGTGCCAAAGTTACTTTGGATCATCTACCCCTTCACCCAGGCATGGTGACCCCAATCCCTGGTACGCGCGCATCCCTCATCAAGCAACCTGCATTTCTTAATAGCCACCAAACACTACTTTCATTTGCGACAATTGAAATTCAGACGGCGTTTTTGGTCCTCACAAAGGGGGCTTTTGTTCATTATTCTATAATACTACACACTGTGCAAACTTACAGATCCTTAATACTGTATTAAACAGGGACATCCTGGAACATTCTTAACAAAACTGAAAATGATTTTCTGGTTATTCTCTGAAAACACGTCAATAAAGTTGACTATATGTGTGACAATACTGTTCAAGTTCATACGTAATTTCGCCTTTCATTTAATAAGTAATTTGAATTAAACAACCCGAGTCCAAAATTGCTGTTAGTTGAACCTACTACGTTGACCGATCAGAACGCTAGCCGCTCATCCAAAGTTACATACATGTGAGTACTAACTGCGTGGGACAGTGACACCATGCCTCAGTAGCACCATGCCTGTATGTATACTAAAGAACAGTAACACCATGCCTCAGTAGCACCATGCCTGTATGTGTACTAAAGAACAGTGACACCATGCCTCAGTAGCACCATGCCTGTATGTATGCTAAAGAACTGACACCATGCCTCAGTAGCACCATGCCTGTATGTATACTAAAGAACAGTAACACCATGCCTCAGTAGCACCATGCCTGTATGTGTACTACAGAACAGTAACACCATGCCTCAGTAGCACCATGCCTGTATGTGTACTTAAGAACAGTGACACCATGCCTCAGTAGCACCATGCCTGTATGTATACTAAAGAACAGTAACACCATGCCTCAGTAGCACCATGCCTGTATGTGTACTAAAGAACAGTGACACCATGCCTCAGTAGCACCATGCCTGTATGTATGCTAAAGAACTGACACCATGCCTCAGTAGCACCATGCCTGTATGTATACTAAAGAACAGTAACACCATGCCTCAGTAGCACCATGCCTGTATGTGTACTACAGAACAGTAACACCATGCCTCAGTAGCACCATGCCTGTATGTGTACTTAAGAACAGTGACACCATGCCTCAGTAGCACCATGCCTGTATGTATACTAAAGAACAGTAACACCATGCCTCAGTAGCACCATGCCGGTATGTGTACTACAGAACAGTAACACCATGCCTCAGTAGCACCATGCCTGTATGTGTACTAAATAACTGACACCATGCCTCAGTAGCACCATGCCTGTATGTGTACTAAAGAACAGTAACACCACGCCTCATTAGCACCATGCCTGTATGTATAATTAATAACTGACACCATGCCTCAGTAGCACCATTCCTGTATGTGTACTAAAGAACAGTAACACCATGCCTCAGTAGCACCATGCCTGTATGTGTACTAAAGAACACTGACACCATGCCTCAGTAGCACCATGCCTGTATGTGTACTAAAGAACAGTGACACCATGCCTCAGTAGCACCATGCCTGTATGTGTACTAAAGAACAGGAACAACATGCTTCAGTAGCACCATGCCTGTATGTGTACTAAATAACTGACACCATGCCTCATTAGCACCATGCCTGTATGTGTACTAAAGAACAGTAACACCACGCCTCAGTAGCACCATGCCTGTATGTGTACTAAAGAACAGTAACACCATGCCTCAGTAACACCATGCCTGTATGTGTACTAAAGAACAAGATATATTCTTCATCGAAATGTTGAGATGGTGAAAAGCAGACCCAACTATTATGAAGATAAACTAAACGATCGGAACTGATTTTCATCAAGTTAACAATTTAGCAAAATAAATCACTTATGCGTATAATGTAGTCCCTCAATTACCGACAGTTACAATAATTCTCCTCCGCCACAAAATTGACTATTGAGGCATGAGGGGCAGACAATCACATGTCATATACTCAGGCTACTGCTTATTCCAACCACATATTGAAACAGAATCACCTTAGCGCTCAATGTAGAGTATCGGTTGATATCATGTGAAATTTTGATATTTTTCAGCAGATTGACACATCACGCAGACATGATCTTCATCTGCTCAGTCGGTGTTAATTGCTAACGATTAGTGGTGGCGGCTTATCCAGACTCATCCATTGGTACAATCAGCATTGAACTGAAAGCCATGCAAGCAGGGGCGTCAACTCGATTTGAAACGTAGGGGGGGGGGGGCCGTAATCGATTCGAGTATTCCGGCCGTGAGTATTATCTAAGCGGAGCGCCACCATCGGTTGGCGCGCAGCGTACCTTGAAAAATTCAGATTTCAATACCTGCCAGATCGCTGGAGATGGCACTTGCCAGGCTGGATAGGAGCCATCTACTTGCGTGATTTCGGGACAAAATGACAAATTCGTCACTCAATAAATCTGCAATAAAGTTCATGCGGCCTTAATTTTTGTTGGATTATTTCTTTTATTAGTGATTACAATTGACATGGACATTATAACCCAGTGCAAGTTGACAAATGATGCGGCGAACTGGAAACCCCAGCCCCATTTTGCCCTATGTTTCAGGATAGAATACCCCTCATTTGTTCAAACCCATGACATCTAACAATCTGTGAATAAATTTACTTCGAAATGGGCACATTATATTGCACCAAGTCGGTCAAGGAATGACCCCAGGGCCTCAGATATAGACCTATAGGAAAGATGTCCCAAAATGTCCCCGGACATATAGGCGAAGGAAGATATCCTCCGCGATTGCATGTAAGTTTCTCGTCTTGCCGTCCCGGGAGTCATACCACAAAATGGTGCATTTCCTCATACGCCATTATTAATAATTTAAGTACTGTAACTAACTAATTAGGCACAGTTCGTATAGTGAGCTTAGCGCAAATTTGGCCAAAAATCATCATACGCCAGCATGTTAAACCACCAATGACTTGTTAATGACAAACTTCCAATGGGACTGTGTCACTTTAAATGTTTTGCTAGGTCTACGAGAATACATTTCTATAAAACTTGAAACAAGGAACGCAAAACAAACAACTTTAATTATATTTCAGGACCTCACACATGCGCATGTATTGTCAGACATACTAATGTGTATATAGTTATATATATAGTATATATAGTATATATTGTATATATATATATATATATATATATATATAAATATCTATATCTATATCTATATCTATATCTCTATATCTATATCTATATATCTATATCTATATATCTATATATATATCTATATATATACTATATATATATATAACTATATAAACAGCAGGTTACGTATTCACGTATTCGCTGAATAAAGCTGATATTCATCCGTGAATAAATGTTCTACCTAAGTCGCGTAGACTAGTTTCTTAGCGCCGCACACCCACCCCCCCCCCACCCACCTCAAATAACACATTTTGTGACAAAACAAGACGTGTGCAACAAACCTTCATGGCTTATAAATGTCAATTATGACCATTTCGAAATTACTTTTTACGGTGGTTAAGCCTAAATTGTGGCATTTTGTTAGTACTTGATAGTGGCTAATGCTGGTTGTTGTTGATGGTACAACAGCTTTTATATGCTATGATTCAAAGTAATATGGTTCAATTGCAAGGTGCAACGTGGTGACTACACAACAATGTCTAATCTCATAGTTGAGCGACTGATCATACATGGTCGTTTTCGTTACATCTGTCAAGGCAATAAAATACAAATGAACTTACGGAATCCTCTCGGCAGGCAGTCCCGGTCTATATAGTTCGATAAGAATCCATTTACAGTTCCACTATACACTGGTAAACATAACATTCCTGTGTGTCACGAAGATAAAATTACTAAATAATACATCGTAACTTCTTCTTCAGTGAGAGGTAGGCTGAGTAATCCAGGGCTGTTCAGCTACAAAACAAAGAATAATTTTCTGGCAATGGTCAAGTGATACATGTCTTTCTTCTAACACATGGCTGGCGTAAACCTCAGCATGGCGGCGAATAGTACTTATTTACGCAACATGTAATACTGAACACACACCCCTGCGTTCGATGGTCATATAAGCTATTGCAAACATCCTAGTAGCAAATGACCAACTCTTTGTAGATTAAAAAACAATTTCAAGAATTCTATTCACATTACTATAAAGAAGGTAAACAAAAGAGTTAATTCACTCCACCGTGCAAGCTCATCCATATGCATGTTTACAGACTAAGGAAGGCCGACCGAGACTAAATACATGGTGACCACGTGACACCGAGATCAAGATCGAGTCATATAAATTCGAGAACAAACCGTTCGATCCGAAACAAGGCCGCTGGTCGTGATTCTGTGCGATTGGAATAGGGAAATACATCAAACTCTTCACTTTCAAAAATGGAACTTCGCTAATAGCTTCTTATCTGACGAACCATGAAAAATGAGAGGGTTTCACCATGCTAAATACTACATTTGGTATATGACAGACCTCCGTTATTTTCACAACTGTATTTGCCTGCAAATACGCAGTATTGTAGTGCGCGTGGAGTGCTTGCAGTATTATAGGAAGAACTGTTATGTAGTTCATGGTGTTATTTTTTGGGCGGACAACACACCAGGGAGTGTAATCATGTAGGTACATACAAAGTATGGGCGCTTGTGAGCACCGTGACATGCTCAGAATAAGTTGGCTACGCAGCTGGCCTCTGAAACAGGAAATGTACAGAGACTATATGAAACTTTGAGTTTCAACGTCCAGTCATGTAGGTATCGTTCACTTGGCCAGTAATGCCAATATTGTAGCGCGCACTACAATACTTTAGAAAAGTCAACCAGGAAAGAACCTGGGCACGAAAAACCAAACGACTGACCCGCTCTCAACCCCAGTCTCCTTGCATCGAGACTGTGACTGTGTGATCATCGTCAGCCAAAAGGCGCGCACTGCAATAATGAATACATACAGGCCATGAGGCAGTTACGTTTACGACCACGAATGTGGGAAAAGTCCGCAAGGGCTTATGGATTACATCATCATCGGGTGCATGGCTCCCAACTGAAATTTGGAATCTAAAATTATAAAAGATGCAATAGTATTCATGTGTTACAGGGTTGAAACCGTCGCTGTTTAGTTTTGCTTATTCATTACTAAACTCACATCTAGGAGAATCGGTCTAGCTCTTATAATGAGCATCGGTTTTTCAAAAATGCTTTCAAAATTTTACCGTTTTTACGCAGTTTCCGTTAGTTTTTAACAACTATCACTGTCATTTTCAGTCATTAAATGACGTTTCATCCATGAACAGCACCGGTGGTACATCGAAACATAAAGAAAAACATAGCATCAAATCAAACATTATCTCGGTTTTATGTTGTCCTTTTTCGGTACGCACGTATACTCACTTTAAGGCTGGGAACGAAACCAATACCGTTTTCGAAAACAACAAAACGTGAATTTTTCGGTCTGAAGGTATAGTAACGATGATTATATAATAAGTAATAAATAATGATTTATCACGTAGGCAATTTCAAATACTTTCTATATTATAACATTAGGTTCCTCACTAGCAGTGACTAGCGTTAGGCTACAATGGGCCCTCGTAACAATATGTATTCATTTGCCTTTGTCGTTTACCTCCATTTCTGTAACATAAAGCCTGTTCAAAGTATCTCTTTCGAGATCCGGCTTTAGGAATCACAAATGATTTTCGTGATTTTCGCATCATGTTTGATCTCTAGAGTAAGGCAAAATATGTCACCAAAAAACAGAACTAGTATTGTTCGATACAGGCAGTGGCGTAGAAAGGTAATTTTGAGTGGGGGGGGGGGGGGCGAAGACTGATGGCCGGCATGGGGGAGGGGTCTCAGGGGAGGGGGTGTCCAGGTGGCCTCAGATGCAATTTGGTGCAATATAGCACACTTCAACCCACCCACTCCATTTTGTATATAATATTGCATTTTCACCTGGCCTTAGATGCAATTTGGTGCTCCAAATGAGATTTTTTTCTCATTTGGAAATGAAATGAGGGTTTTCTGACTTGCGAAGAAAATATATATTAGCTAATCAACCACCCCCCCCCCCCAAATAAGTCTCAAGTGAAGCGATAGGGAATCGTTACATCGTTATGCGATTTTTGTTTTGCTTCTCAAGAAAATTTTGCTTGTGTAGGAGCCACCGTGTTCACAATAGTTCCAGACTTTCACTGAAGTTGACGTTGCATAACCTTTGACCCACACCAATTTCGTTAGCCCATGCATGTTTCATGTTCATGTGCATACTAAAAATATGATGAAACTCCAATCTGCACTCGTTATGTAGTACACATAGTAAAATTTCAATGTTAAACTGAAAGACTAAAACCAAAGTTTGTCTTGTTTCTGAGAGGAACTTATACAATTTCTTCTAAAACATTGAAATTTAGCTGCGATAAAACCAAAGTTTGTCTTGTTTCTGAGAGGAACTTATACAATTTCTTCTAAAACATTGAAAATCAGCTGCGATAAAACCAAAGCTCCGGGTAGTTTATTTCCATGCACTTAATAAATGAATTTTTCTTCATTTTGATTATCTATTGTTTTAATATTTTGACGATTGCCTGCTGATTGTGGCGTTTCCCTTTTTCGTTTAATCTTCTGCTTTATTGTTCTTTATACTCAAGTTTTAGTATAATAGCCCATTCCAAAGTAATTTATTCGTAATAAATACAAAATATGTGTCTCTTAAGATGGTGAATGAATACATTGCTCTGTATTTTATCTTCTTCTTAAGCAATGAGACTTTCGTTTCTCAGGCAAACAATATGCAAATTCTTGGCCCAGTTGTGAAACATATTTCCAAAATTGTGAAGAATATATGCATTACCTATCTCAAAGTAGTGTTCTTATTCCTTTCAAGTTAAACCAAATGTCTTATAGATATTATATATATATATATATATAGTTTATTCCTATTGTCCGAGATAAATATTATTCATCATTAATACAAGTTTGTAAAACGACGAAAACAAAATGCTAATTTGAGAGAGCGACTTGTGATAAAAACTTTCAAGTTTGCAAAGATAATAGAGAGTTCAGGGAGCTTATTCTGAAACTGTTATAACTTATATACTAGCGAGATGTTATTTTAATGTACCGTCTAGGAGCTGATGGTTGTAAACGTATGTTTGCTACTGACTGCGAATGGAAATTATGATCTTTTGTTTAATAATCGCTATTTGATTCACACTATAAGCTACATATAATCAAAGTATGTGCATTGACTGTTTATTTTGCTAATTCAACGTCCGGGCATCCGGGCAAGTTCCAATGTTTGTTGTCGCTGTGCCTGATGTGAAGTGATACAATGTAATTATTTCTGCTTACTGAGATAGGACTGCTATATAGATGTCACTGTGTTTTAGCACAGAGCGAGTGTGAAATTGACCGTTGGGTATATCTCAAAGTAACAATTGGTATTGTAGCATTGATTTGATTGAAAACAGACGGAAATGTTCACAATGTCTAGAAGAAGACCATTCAAGTGCATATTGATTGCTTACGTCATCTCTCTGTTGCTGTATCCTACAGTTTATTCTGGTAAGTACATTTCTACTCTGTCATACATTGACAATTTCAATCCACACATTCAACTCAAACCTGCACATGTCCACGATTACGTTAATGAAAGGTATTTCCGCCGGGTGAATCCTCCTTGCCAGTTTAGACCCTACTGAGAATATTGTGGAACTAAGTCATTATGACGTCACTCTAGATTTTATTCTCGTAACTGAGTTGTCGTCCTGTATAACATCGGAAGAGTGAATCTTCACTAGATTGTCCAACTAATCAGAAACTTATAAGTTAAAAACATCAGTTATACATAAATATTTCATAAAATTAAATTTTTTAAAAGACTGAATTTTAATCGACCAAAATTTACAGAAGCTATAGGAGATTGCTAAATTCCTCAATGTTCAATGATAATTAACATTTAACAAGAATCTTGACAACGATGTTAACCACCATGAATCAGTGACGATGAGAGGTTCTCCTATATAATATAGAATATCTTGCTCCGGGGGGGGGGGGGATAATGTTTCCAGACTGCAGTTCTGTCAGTCTAACGTGTGGTTCCATATTGTTTCTTTAAGCAGTGATTTGCTTATGTCTCATCTTGAAAGTAAACATTTCTCACGGTAACCAGTTTTAGCATATGAACACATGTCACTATAGTGTTATTAGATGGTTATTTCGTCTAACATCAATTGCAACAATATATATGGCGGTAGTTTTCGATCTCAAATTCCTTCAAAGGGCTGGCTTTAGACAGAATTTTAGTCATGATATATCCAATCCAAATTATGAAATGAAATGTTAGTAATGTCCTGGTCCGATTTCATCAAGATGCAACAACTCTGGACTGCTCCTTTGAGGTTCATTTGATGTTGTAGTCGGCTCCTCAATGCAGGCCAAATGATAAATGCAATCAATTGTTTATCACAAATCTTATTACTCAGTCCACAACACTGATGTGCTTTTAACTAACTTCAAAAAAAAAAAAAAAAAACAAGCACCAAAGAAGACACTGAGCAGTACAGTCCTGGTCAAATTTGTAATGTACGATAAAGTTAATGTTATTTGAAACTACAAATGTCTTATAGTTATTGTAGTGCGCGTGCGCGCTATCAATATTGGCAATACTGGCCAAGTGAACGATACCTACATGACTGGACGTTAAAATTTAAAGTTTCATATAGTCTCAGTACATTTGCAGTTTCAGAGGCTAGCTGCGTAGCCAACTTACCCTGAGCCTGTCACGGCGCTCACAAGCGCCCTCACTTTGTAGGTAACTACATTACCGTCCTTGTAGTGTGTTGTCCGCCCAAAAAATAACACCATGAAGAACCGAAAAGTTCTTCCTAATACTGCAAGCACTCCACGCACACAACAATACTGCGTATTTGCAGGCATATGTCGTTCTAGTTTACAATTGAATTTTGTGTTGCATCTGAGGAACAGACCTATAACGGTCTATATGTTAAGCTACTCAGTAAAGTCACTTCAATTGAATGCATCAGATGTTTACAGGGTCATTTCTCAAAAAGTAAAGTGATTTATAAATATAACTTTGACCGACAACAGTATTTCCTATATCTGCATTTCAAAATGAGTTTTCTGCCTAAAGTATGCATCCTTTAATAAAGATATACTTCAAATACGTAACTGATGTGGTTGTAAAGTAGATCAGTGGCGTCGGAAGCTATTTGGGATTGGTACGGCAGATCAGAGTGTGGCCATCTATCATAATTATCGGGGGGACGTTTGGTAGGGCAAACTACGCTACGCGCCACCATAGTTGGCGCGTAGCGTAATGGAGAAAATTTTGAAAAAAATCCCTCCTAGATTGCAGGAAATGGCACTTCCCGAGCTTGAAAACAAGACCCCTGCCATGCCATGCCAGAGAAGTCACATTTAGAATACTTGCCGTCATCATTATTGAAAAGTATTGAAAAATATACCTCCCAGATGCGTTCTCCCTTGTCTGTTTTTGTACCCGATTAATCTTCTGAAACACATTTTTGAAGTATGTTTCATTTTGGTTCTTTATTTTATGGCCTTTTTTTTCTTAGTCCTACTTTTTTTCTTTTCTTTTTTGCGCCGTGAATATTGCCCCGACGCCCCTGTAGATGTTTTAACATTATGCTTCTCTTTTCCTTTCTACCTCCTCGCCCGTTGGTTCTCATTCTCCAGCGAGTGATTACAGCGTACGTATCAGTTACCATGGTGATTATGCTAAGTTGGGTTATCTTGAGGTTAGTTACGACAATACCTGGTACTCTGTCCACCCGGACACCTTGGACAGGCCTGCCGCTACCATTGCTTGCAGGTTAGTATATATTTTGTTTAGGAAACTAGGAAAACACCAGTTTACTGATCTGTGTTCCCATAACAAGCAGAGAACATCTGCAGCCCCGTTTCTGCCTTTCGTTGCAAGATGTATTGTAATATATCATCATAAACATGAATAAGAACATGTATATTCATACTAAGCTTGCAATGCTCATTACTCTTGAATATTCAAACCAAAAGTCGGTCTCAAATCCTGAGCCGAAATCAGTGTGGTTTTTGCACTCATGAAGTATACAGAACAAGAATGAATAAAAGTGCATATTTTATTCCTTCACTATTCCCGCTGTTGCTGCGTTCACGAATTCCTGTTTATTGAGTAGCAACATGCAAGTTCATGTTTTGAACACACTGCGAGAGGCGTAGGAAATGAGAGCGGCGAGAGTAATGGAGGCTGATTAAACCAGCATAATATGGTGAAAACAAGATCGAATAATTAAGCGAATGGACTACACATTCCAAACTTTAACTATTTCAAAGTAATTCCTCCCTCTGACAGGAGGGTTAACACAGTCGCAAACACCCTCCTGCGCGTCTGAGAATAACTATTTTACGAAACAATTCGTGCCCCCCAGCCGAATGCCCCACTCCCTCGTGGAGCAGTTTTGGTCCCTCAGTCTGGTCCTCCAAAATTGCCAAATTCCTGCTTCATGTTTTACCAAATTTTTTCTGTTTGCGAAAATATGGAATTCCTTCAATCTCATACGTTACACATTGTCATATTGGTCAAAAATGCTTTATTTATTCATACCAACACAGCCGCATCAGTGGCATGAGCAAGGGGCGGGGGGGGGCGGGGGGAGGGCACACCTTAATCGTTAGTCATGGGTAACATTCGGTCGAGGCATTTTTACAATGGGACAAATTAGACTATTCCTTTGAGCGGTGCAATCCCCTTTTTCTAAAAAAGTCACAAAATCAAAGAAAAAATTTAAAGTACAAATGTGTGTCTTGACCTAATATTAGTCCTAATTCATAATTCATAGTCTAAATATGCCTGAGAATGATCTAGTTTGGTGTCTAAAAACTCATTTTTATAGGAAGGACACCCATGCTCTTATTTAGGAGTGGGCTTCTACGACCCCATCGCTACACTCCTCATTTATAAAGTCATTGGTTCACCTCTGGCCTTTTCTAAAAGGTTCATGCCCCTACCTGCATCAGCCGGGGAAAATTTGGAATTTGCCGCCCCCCCCCACTCCTACATTAGTTTATATAGAAATTGTCATTGCGTTTGCAAGTTACGACCTGCAATTCCTTTCCAGTCAGGGGAGGGTGAGGGGGGGGGTGGGTGTGGAACAATTAACAACTGCACGAACCTTCCCATGAACATTGTATGATAACATCATATGGGTGAAAATTCCTTTTTGACACCCCCTCTTGCCCCTGCCGCTTTTGAAATCTTAAAGAAAGGCCCTGCGGTGGTACCTATTTATTTTCGAAATATTGCTTTACCAATCAATGCAGTCGAATTCTGGGAGCGGGTGGGTATCGAATTTGACAACATCGATTTGTAAAATTATGTATATAGATACACACCCACCCCTTCCCCTCCCCTCCTTAGCTATGATATTTCCCGTCGAATAATAGGCCTTCTAAATGCAACAATCCTCTTTCGAAATTTGAGTTAACTGATGAAATTGCAACGTAGTCGAATAAAATGGAAATCCCTTTAGCATAGAGACACATCCGCGAATAAATCAGGCTAAAGCTACTGTCTGAAGTAATGGCATACCTTATACAAGAGCAGACTTATGGAACGCGAAAAGGGTCAATAACAAAGGCGTGAGTGAACTTTATTAAAGTCGTGGTAAAAGTTACAACAGTATGGAAATAACGACGTGGTATATGATAACGCCCTCCATACGATATACAAGGTTCTCCATACGATACAAGTTTACTTTACCCAATTACGTTGGGCAAGCTATGTCCAACAAGCTTAACAGTTTATGAAGAAGAAAAACATCATATAGTTGGTCTTTTTCACTATATCTTTTTGTGGGTCACGTTGCTGGTATATAGTGACCAACGTTGGGCAAAAGTTGGTCATACTACTTTGGCAAAGTCATTATTGTTAACAGTGCAGATAAATTGATTGCAGGCAACTGGGGTTCGACCATGTTTGTCGAATGAAAGTGACCGATGAAGGAAGAGATAATCCACTGACCAATCTGAACCAATATGTTCAATGTATGGGAACTGAACCAGCCATGTCTTTCTGTGTATGGACACCAACCGTGACTTTACTCAGCACGCAGTATGCACTACTGCAGTGCGTTAGTAAGTATATAGTCATTATTGTCAACTTGCATGGAAATACAACCCGATGTGAACACATTAATGATCAACGTTTTGTGTACAAGGGTGTAACTGTGTTCTGTGTTTAGGTTATACTCTGCAGCAAATATTTTTTGAGACACACCTTCCGTAATTTGTGACCTACACCATAGTATATGTTCAGATCCGTGTAAGGGTGGGGGCGGGGGCGGGCGTGGGAGGGGTAAGGGAGATGACTTATATAATGGGTTTTTATCTGAAATCCAGGAATTCTAAATTGCGTTTACTTACCATTGAAATAATATTATTCTTAAAAAAAAAAAATATTTACTTCACTCTGCTCATACTAATCTCTTGGAAGCGTTCAGTGCTATTCTTGTGACACTTTAAGTTTTAGGGTATACGAACCTAACGTGTTAGGGTACCTATATACCTATACGTGTTAGGGTATACGAAAGGATCCTGCACATAAGCAAGTATTAGATCGTTTTACACATGAGGACAGTGATCTTGTTCTAACCACATAATGTCTTGCTATGGAATACGACCATGCAGAAAACTGCTAACATTTAATAGTTGTAAATCTACACGGGGTTTTACAATATTCCTGCCAGGCAGTGTTCTTACAAGGGGTCAACCAAATATAATTGAGACTATTGAGGCCATGCTTTCTATCCTTCTTGGCATGTGCAAACTGATTACAAGTTGAGCATGAGCTCAGGATAATGTTTAGAACACAATGATATCAACTCTGTTATAGTATATATCGATTTCGATCATGTTACACGTTGTGACGTAAATATGTCATGTTTTTTTACCGTGCATAGCAAAACAAAACACATCTTGAAATAACATGAAGTGACTTGCCTCTTTAAAACAGTGCCGATACAGATTGTCTTACAGTTTCATGTACACGCTTATACACTCAGTGTAACATAACTTTTTAGGCAGGTAGGAACCCGGCATGAAGTGTTAAAATACTAATATCGTGTAGTATGTGTTATCTTAACACGTTGATAAAATGTCCCTTCAGTGACACCATGACACAATTTGTTTGAGATTTAGATATAGAAGCAGGGACAGATGGATGCATATAGGAAGATGGATGGATCGATGGGAAACACGCACTAAATTCAAAGACATGATTCTTGAGAATTGTCATCTGTTTCCTCTTGTAGATGCAACTGACGTGGAACTACGTTTATTCGGCGGAATAGTTTCATCGGAAGGTATACTACAAATAAGGTGTGATCCGGATGACGAATGGAAGGGTTTCTGTGGAGGTGCACAGTGGGATGCGCGTGATTGCCACGTAGTGTGTCTACAACTTGGTCACACGATCTGCACACGTTGGGGTTACGACGAATCCACATCCGGGAATGTATCTAGTGACGTCATCTCTGCAAATCTGTATTGTGGGTTTAACGAATTACAATTACTTGATTGTGATATGTCATGGGAAGGACAGTGTGACGTTGAAGCATACGGTTTAGCGTGGATGAGTTGCTCCATTGGTAGGTCTTTTAGTTGCACGTTCGTAAAGAACGATATCACACTCGATCAATATTTACGTGTGACGTATAGTCTTATATGTAAATCAATGAGATGACGATGCCGTTTTTCTTTCTTTTAATTCACTTCAGATATAGAAATATTAGGCAGTGAGTCGTACCTATGTGGATCAGATCATACGTGCGTTAATCAGTGCGGTAAATGGAAACGAAACGAAGGTTGCAACTGCGACGAGGCCTGCGTCCAATTTCATGACTGCTGTTTTGACTACGACGACGTTTGCACAAGCGAAGACGATTTTGAAATACAGGAACTAACGCACTCAAAATACTCTGACCCTAACCTTCTGCCGTCATACGAATGTAAAAAGACCGGCTTGATCACAGAAAATGATGCGTACGTTTTAATATCTAAATGTCCACCAGGGTTCAATCAGCCTGGAACGGTGCGATACTGTGAACATACTTCTACACATCTTGAAGATATGTTTCTACGGACACCAGTGTACGATGAAAACGGGCTAGTGTTTAGTAACGTGTATTGCGCCATATGCCACGGTAGAAAAGTCACAGACGTTCAGGGTTGGACAATTTCCGTAATTTCGACGCCAGGCGAACCCTTACTGTACGATACCGTATTTGAAGTTAGACTCCCAATTGGTAGATTATATAAACCAAGCGCCAACACTGAACTTGGTAAAGCGCGTCTCTGTGTGAGCACTTGGAATCGATCAACTTCGTGTCAGAGACCGCCTTCTGACGCATCCATAACCCAATCTTCAGCTAAATGTGACCTTTACTTCGCTCCGATAAGTATCTTGAATGACGGAGAAAATATACGTTTCCGTAACGCAGACTGCTTACTGTGTTCAGATTTGCTTGGTGGGCAGGGCTTGCCCCCACCGGAAGGAGCTGGACCTTGTGTTACTTACAAAAACTACAGATGCCATACAGACGGACATTTACCTTGTGGTAGACTTGTCAGTCCTAAATCAGGAAGAACACTGGCTTCTACCCGCCTGAATTTTTCATTTTCGGAGCTGGATCGATATGGACAGAGGGCTGGCAAGTTTTGTTCAAACGAAGACGGGGAAAGTTATGACCCCTTCATGAAAAATTGCCGAGTGCTGCAGTGTCCTAGGTATTTCTCGCATTATGGAAATGAGTGCCTCCCGTCTTCTGGTAAGTAAACGAGAAGGAGGATATAATAGTGTATTTAGTCTGTTACGACTTCTAGAGCTCTTTAAGTTGACTAGGGCAGCGATTCTTAACCTGTGATGCAAGGCATGTCTCAAGGGGGCGTGAGGTTATGTATAGGGATGAATAAATGATATAATGTTTTTTTATATTATTATTCTGATTAAGTTCCAGATGATTTCAAGATCAAGACACGTCTGGCTGGGAACGAGTCTAACAGAGGGTTCGTTCAAGTACAGCATACGAATGGGAAATGGTACACAGCTGTGGATACTTTGTTCAATGACACCGAATCCATGGTACTATGCAGGTAATCTCTCGGTCGTTACATCCACCCCTCCTAAAGAAAATCCTCAGCAAGTGATTTAGAAGTAATCTTCGACTTCACACAGACAGCCTTACTATGTAGTGAACGGGGATGTGCAAAAAGAACCTTCTCTTTTCCATCAGAAAAGCCAGCAATATGCACTGCCCCTCCACCGAGAAAGCTTGCTACGCATTGCGCTGATACAAATGAGATCTACTACACAAGCAAATAGTACACAATATGCCTTCAGTTATATATTATATAAATTAGTTCTTATTTCTTTTTGTGTATTTGAATGGAAACCCAAGCGGTCCAACCATATCCTGAAAATGAATAATTTTCTTCACCACCAGGGAACTTGGCCTGGACTTTGAGCCATTACTCCATGTAAACAAAGGCAAGGATGACCGAGAATTGTATACATTAAAACTGGAATGTCACGGAAATGAAACATCCATGACTGACTGCCATCTTTCCTTTAATGAAAAGCTAGCTGCTGACGTCATAACAGGAAATCGTGTTTACGTGCGCTGTTTAAGTAAGTATTTGAATGTATTTCATTCATATATCTCACAGAAAGCACACCCCTGAAATCGTGTTGGGGTAATATAGCAATATAATTGACGGAATATTAACACGTGTGATGGTCTTCAGCCGATGATTCGGTTGAGACGATCGATAACTAGAACACCTAGCCTACACACTCGGGATGTGCGTTACTGCGCAGTATGTTACATTTAACTGTGAATGGAGTATACATACATTTATTTCTATAAGCAGTTGTTGAGGCGCTTCATCTTGAAAGTGTAGAGAAATAACACTATGAAATAACGCTACGCTACGTCACTAGAAATAACACTACGTCGATATAGCGCGGTTCTGACCATGTCACCAGCCCCCCCCCCCCAAAAAAAACCCAGTCTGGCAAGGCAGCTATTATAGAGCCGCCCTTGGATTCAGCAATGGAACTTCGATATCACTAAAACTGTAACGGCCATAACCATGCAGGAATAATTCTACTGAGGGAATATCCCTTCTAAGAATGTTTGATTCAATGATTTAGTTCTCATAAATATTCAAGCCGCAGTGTCCGTTGAATTCATTTTACACAACCTAATATTTCCGCTTACATAATGAAGAGGTCCCCTCCCATAGACAGACGGTACATTTCTTCAGACTTGTAGATTATTATGAACTCTTTCAAACGATGGGCTCACAAGTGTCGGTCAAAATTAGAAGCACGTGGAGATGCGAATGTAACTGTACGAATGTTAACTATACCGGTGCCTGTGGCCGAGTGGATAAAGGTGGCGGCATTTGAAGCAACGAGGCTTTGTAATCGGGAGGTTCCAGGTTCGATACCCGGCCGGGTCATAGTAAGGTAGGATTTTGAATCCAAGAGCAATCTACGGTTTTCCAATCTGATATAACTTTGTAAATTGAAAAGATTCCAAATTTGAGTTAAAATGTTGAATCGGAAGCCACCCGACGTGAAAGTTGTCATCCCTAAGCTCAAGTTGTGGTATTCTCCCATATTTGTGGTCACTTAAGCATCGTAAATATACTGTAACTGCTGATTATTATGATTATGATTATTATGGTTCTATTCATGGCACAGACACATCCAGTTACTCCATCAGATTGTACGGGGGGATTCTGGCGAGCGAAGGTTTTGTCCAAATACGGTACGAGTCGGAGTGGTTCTTCATTAACGGTGATACTCTACATTGGGATTACAGAGATGGTACGGTAGTGTGCTGGGAACTGAACTTGAGATACTGTGCTTCGACCGACAGACGCCAATTGCGGTCATTTAACGACTCATCCTCAGTCATTAGGAGACAACTCATCTGTAGCGGCAAACACAGGAACGAAACATTCAAATCCTGCCTAGGCCAACCAGAGTACATTACATCAGTCAATGGACTAGCGTGGGTTACATGTGCAATAAGTAAGTACTATCTGTTACCAATAGGCTGAGAATGCATAATGAGGAAATATAATCTTCGAGTTATCGCGATGACTTCAAAACCATCTTTAATGTCGGTATCATCATCATCATCATCATCATCATCATCATCATCATCATCATCATCATCATCATCATCATCATCATCATCATCATCATCATCATCATCATCATCATCATCATCATCATCATCATCATCATCATCATCATCATCATCATCATCATCATCATCATCATCATCATCATCATCATCATCATCATCATCATCATCATCATCATCATCACCATCTCATCAATATCTCTGCCTTGGTCATCACTTTTTATATTCTCTTCTTGTAAGATTTCATAGGATTTTAATTGATTTATTATGAAGCACACTGTCATTACCAATGACCAAAATCCAGTCCGTGCAAGGGTTCATGATCACCGTTCCGCCTATGGCACTTGTTCTGTATTGGCGCTCCATGCTAAACATTTGTCATTTTTGTCCGCGTGTTCTTTTTGACTAGCTCCACCGAAATTGTTGTAATGGCAACTTATTATACTGTACATACATTCTATATAGGCGCAATGACAAAATCACAATAACGTACATACTGCACAGAGTCCAACGTATCGTTCCATTCACTACATCACTTCCACGAAATCCTGATAAATTCAAGGTGGTCTTTTCGAATTCCATTTTGTTCTTCTTCATCTTCCCTCATATTGTTAATTTATACAACATGATTGGCAATATGTGTTTCTCTTTAAACATGAATGGATAAACTTGACGTCAGTTAATTCGACGTACCATGCATAGGTTCGATACAATAATGTTGTGCACACTCCAACTTACGATAGGTCTTCTTGTTTCTATACTCTTATTCTTGACTTTCACTTATCCCCTCACTTCGAATTATGTCTCCACAGCCAGTGATCTGTACTACAATAATGACACATACATCTGTGGCAGTGATCATACTTGTCGAAACAGATGTGGTGGATGGTACGGGGCCTGTAACTGTGACTCCGCCTGTCTCTTCTTTGGCGATTGCTGCGATGATTACAAGGACCTTTGTCAGCCTGCTAAAGAAGATTCATCACGGTTTCACACATTTCCAACCAAAATGGCTTTGAAGCGGTACTCGTGCATCGACTCCAATTATCTGAGTAGAGATATCTATGCTATATCTGACTGTGCTGATGGATGGATTCAAGTTGAAATATCAAAGCTCTGTAAATTAAGAGGCCCAAAATCTGTTCTTAGTTACTTACCAGTGTACGATGACCACGGTGTCATTTACCGAAACCGTTATTGTGCAATATGTAACCGTGTCCCTGTGGAAAATTTCACATCATTCTTATACTCGATCACAGATAAAGCTGTAATTCCCGATATTGGAATCGGAGTTCCGAGAACATGCTTCAATATATTGCAAGGTGAGGGAGAATGTGGGCTTTGTAGTGGTGACTGTGAGAGTGAATTAGCAAACAAGTGTTTCCGCCATTACTTTCCAGTAATGGGGCGCCAAGTGCTTCCCATTACCTACCAGAGCGTCTATTGCGCACGCTGTCATGTCGCCAAAAGTTTCAGTGAGCCTTATGAGTACTGTTCCTTGGACAAATGCCCGAAGAGCTCTCCGCATCAAACGTGTGCCTTTGGGGAATCGAGAAATGCATTGAGCTTGTTGTCTCCTGATAAGTTCATTGTTTTTGATAGCGGGACATCTAATTGCAGCCATCCGTGGCAAATATTTGACCCAGTATTGAAAACATGCCGTTTCTCTGGTTGTCCTTACGGTTACTTTTACCACGAGGGTTCGTGCAAGGAGGGAATCGCGTCTCACAATGCTCCTCAAATTATTCTAGCGAAAGAAAGTCACGAATGTTATCAATGTATGAAATCTTTTCTGTCACGTCAAACTATGGAACCTTTAAAAATCGTTGTGTGCAGCCTTCTTTCAGACGTTTCAACTACTGGGCCGTTTTCGGTGAAAATTACAAGCAAAAACATATTTGACTGGCTTATTGTGTTTAATGCCTTTGATGGTGTTTTAGGAACCAACGATGCAAAGGAAACTATATACCATCAGTGCGGTGTCACCATTATAAATCTCAGTCTTGAAGAGGACGTTCTACTTCAGACGACGCATTGCACCTACGAGAAAGACATAGTGGAATCGACTGCAGAGTTATGTCAAATGACGACAGATATCGATGTAGCTACATATGAGTATCAGCCAACAGTCGAATACTTCTCTAGTACTTTTGCGAATGATTTTGACATTTGCTGGAGAGATCTGATGGCGAATCTTACTTGTTCACTTTCTCACAGTGAGCCGTCGTCGAGCAATGTCGATGAACTCATACTAACATTCGATGGTAAACTCCTTATTCCGGACTACTTATTTTCGAGCATACAAAGACCTACTGACTTGAATCTAAACTACACAATTTGGATTTGCTCATATAATGACAACATCCTCATCTCGGAAATAATTGAAACATTTACTGATATTTGTTACGCAATATCTGTCGGAGTGACGTTTCTGGCCTTACTGACTTTCCTCAAGTTTTCTCAGCAGCTTGGAAACGTAGCTGAGAGGTGTCGGATAAACCTTATAATGACGTTGTCGATGGCGTACGTATTTCACTTTCTGAATCGAGTTCTAGGCGAGCATGATGTCATCTGCCAACTTATCGCCATGTGTTCACACTACATTTGGAATGTATTCTGGCTGTGGATGTGTATACCCTTCTACAAGATGGTGTATAAGTACAAGCAACAGTTGACTCAATCTCCATTCACTTTTCGAGAAACGGGCAAAACTATGCGATACATGTTTCTCGCATGGGGATTGCCATTGGCTCTTACACTGATATGCGTTTTCCTCAGCCAATGCCACTGCACACCGACTGATCATGAGATACAATACAAGGGCGATGGTGACCACTGCTTTGTAGCCGGTTATCTTGCCGTCTTAGTTACGGTGATATTTCCCGCTGGAATGGTAATGTTGTATGCGGTGTTCTGCTTGGTGTATTCCTTCAGAGCTTTACTGAAACACAAGCCGTTACAAAATAATTTCCAAAAGGCTACTGGTGCCCATGCAGAGCTTTTAGCTGAAATTCAAGACAATTTTGTAGTGAGTTTTAATTTTTTCTTTATATCATATATTTTTATTTTTGCTATTGATGATGTTATAATCCATCCATCCATCCATCCATCCATCCATCCATCCATCCATCCATCCATCCATCCATCCATCCATCCATCCATCCATCCATCCATCCATCCATCCATCCATCCATCCATCCATCCATCCATCCATCCATCCATCCATCCATCCATCCATCCATCCATCCATCCATCCATCCATCCATCCATCCATCCATCCATCCATCCATCCATCCATCCATCCATCCATCCATCCATCCATCCATCCATCCATCCATCCATCCATCCATCCATCCATCCATCCATCCATCCATCCATCCATCCATCCATCCATCCATCCATCCATCCATCCATCCATCCATCCATCCATCCATCCATCCATCCATCCATCCATCCATCCATCCATCCATCCATCCATCCATCCATCCATCCATCCATCCATCCATCCATCCATCCATCCATCCATCCATCCATCCATCCATCCATCCATCCATCCATCCATCCATCCATCCATCCATCCATCCATCCATCCATCCATCCATCCATCCATCCATCCATCCATCCATCCATCCATCCATCCATCCATCCATCCATCCATCCATCCATCCATCCATCCATCCATCCATCCATCCATCCATCCATCCATCCATCCATCCATCCATCCATCCATCCATCCATCCATCCATCCATCCATCCATCCATCCATCCATCCATCCATCCATCCATCCATCCATCCATCCATCCATCCATCCATCCATCCATCCATCCATCCATCCATCCATCCATCCATCCATCCATCCATCCATCCATCCATCCATCCATCCATCCATCCATCCATCCATCCATCCATCCATCCATCCATCCATCCATCCATCCATCCATCCATCCATCCATCCATCCATCTATATATTCTATCTATATATTCTTATCTTAACATATCGATATATATATATATATATATATATATATATATATATATATATATATTTATTCCTGATTAGATTTACTTGTATAAAAGTTTTCGATAATCGACAATAATTACCTAAAGTTTGGGATAATCAGTTAGAAGGATGAGTATCCTACTAACGTTTAGAATGAAAATGACTTTTCAAAGCGATTTTTTTCCAGGTATTTATCTATGCACAGCTGTAGGTATAAAATTAAAGTGTTCCTCAAGGTCCCCCACTCCTCATCACCATTGGTATAAGCAAAGACAATTAACCTACATATAACTCTTAAAGACGCAAAGGTTCATAGACTTGTATAAGCAACGTGATAGTCGTTACCAAAATAGTAATGATTTGTATTGCTTGTTTTCATTTTGTAGCTATACCTTGCACTCTGCATTACCTGTGGGGTCGGATTTATGAACCACATCTGGCCATCATCGCTTCTCGGAATTGTATTTTCACTGCTCAGAGCAGTTCAAGGAACCCTGGTCTCAGTTATCTTCATGGTTCGCAGAAACGCCAAAGCTCTTTGGTTTGATGCTTTACTTACTGAAAAATTGACAAAAGAGTAGACAAACTACAGAAGCAGTAAGACTGGCAGCAAATGATACATTTATTATTTATTATATTTATCAGTGTATTTCTGTAATGCAAATGAAGAAAATGCCATTCTCGTTTCATCCAACTTCCAAAGTCCATTGCGTAGGAAGAGGAGTAGGAAGAGGTGGTAACATAGAAAATCTTTCCTCCGACTCCTCCACTTTTTATCTAATGGGACCCACACTCCACGGCAATGCTGGATTATTCAGCTGGACCTTTCGCATTAGCAAAACGAGTAACAGGGAATGCAATGACTAATTTTGTTTTATTCTTTGAGGCGATAATCCGTCAATTTTCTACTATATAGTCAGAAAAATGTCGATAAAAACACTTCAAAATTCGACATACGAAGGGAAATGTTTGCTGAAACATCAAGCATTCAATTGTTCTTGTTAAACTTTCCTTCACCACCTTAATCCTAAAATTCAAGTAAATTTTATGTATTGAGATTAAAATCGAACTTTTGGGATAAAAACAATTTCCAGGAAAAGGTCAATTTTTTTGAAATGAAACAAATTCTCTAACTTGGAAGTTAATGTTTAGATGAAAAGCCAAAGTTTTAAAGGGCAAAAAGTTCAAATTTCAATATAGTCATAATTTCAATGGAAAGGACCCAAATGTCGAAATTTTAAATAAACTTACGGATAGATTCGAATAAAACAGTCAAATTTTAACAACACCAATAAAAGGCGACATTTTCAGAGGAAAACCTCGAAATTTGTAGGAAAGAAATGTAAATGTCTGTATAAAAAGTTGAACGTTTTAGAGCAAAAATGCACAGATCATTAACATGATATATCTAAGCTACTTTAAAGCAGTGTTCGTGGTTCAATTCAACACAAAAAAAAATAAACTTCAAACAATGTACGTATAGTAACTGTTAATTTGCATAGTTTTTATGTTTGACGAGAACAATATATATATATATATATATATTATATTATATTATATTTTACTTACATCACCAACAATGTCATCGCAGGACCACATTGTTTAACGCCTCCATGCTATACAGCTTTGGTATTTTAAGAAACTATATGTGTTTATGTGTTTTATGTGCTTTAAATATGTATGTTGAGAATATATGTTCAGATACACGCAGTCATGATGGATCTATATTATTTCATTTGTGTGACGGGAGTGAATTCCCATCTTACCTCCGCGTTATCATGAAATCACTCCTAGGACCCACTGTTAAGCTCAGTCCTAGGACCCACAATAAAGTTTCCTATAGGACCCACTAGAAAGTTTTGCAATACTGAAGATGGGAAAAATATTGTTCCTTGGTTTGTCAGTTTGTCATATCTTTGATGTCTATGTTATAGCTTCACGAACTTTTTTAAAGAACGAAATTGTGTGATTTATCTTCTAATTATAAAGTGACTCGTCCTCAAGAATTTGTTTTCACTTCACTCTGTCAAACGTGAATGTGGACTAACCTCACCAACAACTCCGTGACTATGAGAGCTGGTCGTTTTTTTTTTCCTTCTTCAAAGAGAAGATGACGAGAAACATATCACCTAAACAGTTCCCATAGACAAGTGGATGACTGGGGAGTCTTACTGGATAGAGGTACGGAAGGTAGAAGGGTTCACCTTGCACATGCAAAATGTGAAATTAAGTAAGGAATCCATATCTAACTTCTAATGCCGTTAGTCCCTCCGCAGTTCACCATATAAACTGATGTACAATACTGCGATAGACGTAACAACTATCAGCACAACCAACCTGCTCCAACGGACTGACCAGTAGTCTAGTACGGCCATATAGTACACCACTTTATACATCTACTGCATATATCAGCTGTCAGCATATATTAGCATACTCAACACCAGCCTTGGCTAACACGTAGCAAAGTCCAGATTACTGATTGATTTGGGACATTATCAACGTCATTGTTAAAACACACAAGCTACAGGGTACCATCCGTTCAGTCTTTAGACAGTGGGAAGGTGTTACTTTTTCTGTAAACATGGAATATGTGTGCCGACATAATTTTGTGTCGTTTCTGAGACTATTTCGGTGTTCCAATGAAACAATCGTGGACAATAACGAAGAAATGTGACATGACTTCTCAAAATAACATGGGTCATAGCTATAAGTTTCAAAACCATCCAGATAAGTCAATAAAAGTTATGTAAAACATCACTGTATACACATGAGTCTAAATAAAGTGTAGCCATAACTATGTCAGATCACCTCACAAAACGGTCGAGGAAGGGACAATACAAACTGAAAAGAAAGAAGGCCGAGAAGAGTAAAGGGAAATATTAAAACTCACCCGTTTAAATCAAGGTTCCTTCCTCGAATAATTGCTAGTAGTAGTAGCATGGGCGTCAACAGGTGGGGGACGGGGGGGACATGTCCCCCCCCCCACTTTCAAAAGTGGAGGGGATGTCATATCATTTGTCCCACCCACTTTTCAGAGTAGTTATTAAAAAAAATCACATGCATATGCGCGATTTTCTATTTAAGGTCAAGAAATCTGGACTCCCTGGGCCCCTGCTATCTATGACTTGCACCGTCATTTATCTCCCATTCTCCCAATATCCTAAAATCTGCCCATTTAATTCGTTCGGGGGGGGGGGGGGGAGACCATTCGAAAGTGTATTGAATCTTGCACACATGTTGTTTGTATGGGTTCCAAGGGATTAGGTAAGCCATACAGGTAGATGGTGATGAGTTACTATGTTCATATCACTACCTCCAGTCCCTTGGATTGGACGGACGAATAGGGGTGTAGGGGTTAAGTAATTAAGGCTACATGTATTCGCCGGATATGGTAGATCTTTATTGTTGAGTGCCGGCTAGGCGCTACACACGCTCTGCGCGCGGTGCCTTTTTCTGATTATTATTATTAAAGTACCTGGGCACATAACAACTGACGTCTCGCACCTACATGCATGTATTATATATACCACTCCACTCATCCCGGAGGTGACGGCGCCACTTTTTCAATATTTCGTTTGAGATGGACGCTGTGTAATTCGTCTCCCTTGGTTTCAGAACGGCATCTTTCTACCAGTACTTTCTGTCGGAATTTAGTTTTGTGAGACAAAATTTCTCCTCACAGATCTGGTTCTGATGTAACTAAAAACGACTCAGGAAGGCCGTCTCCTGCGATCTAGTGGGTCTTATGTTCCCAAAATTTTCTGGTACGCTACGCGCCAACCAATGGTGGCGCTCCGCTTGGATAGTATAGTGTCCCCCTCACTTTCTGAAACCTGCTGACGCCCATGAGTAGTAGGCGTACTGTTGATTATATATAGATCCATATGAAATATTATGTCTAGCAGAATTAATACTGGCTGGATTCTGAAGGGTTTTCCGGTAGCTGTGTGAGCCTACTATACAGCCCATGGTAACCCGTGATTGCGTAATGTAAAAGGATATGTATATAATATACTGGATAACAAATACTGTTCACGATGGTAGATATTTTTCATAAAAAGTCATCCAAAGGTAAAGGCTAACCTGGCCACGAAAATCAAACAACTTGCTCCACTCTCAACGGGCCAGTCTCCTTACATCGAAACTGTAGCCGTATGATTCCTGACGATATTTTGTGTCGCGGAAGTTAGATGCAAAGTCGACGAACTCCTCACTTGCGATCTCGTAACATATACAACGTAAGTACAAAAAAACGAGCAGCGCTGCGTGTCAAAGAAAAGTCGCAGCTAAACTAATTTGCATAACAATTAACAAATTCCTGACCGTCTGGATCAGCTGCAAATTGCGCAAGTCGCAATAGACTAAATTGTACAGGAAAACAATGAAGTACAACAAGATAGCCTAGACCAACAAAATATAACCCGAAATCTAATAATGACAAGAAATGACTCATTATAATCCCATAAATTGACTTTGGTGTAGTACATATTTCATTACGCAATAATGTTGTGTTCAGCATATTCACTATAGTTGTGAATATAGGCAGGCTTTTCAATCTGTCCAGTAATTTCCATGATAACAGCGTAACTCATTAACATTAAGAGTAATTTGGGCCCTCGAGCTATAGGCCTATATAGTATGCTCCTACGCACACATAAAACTTTGTTTGACGATTTCGATTTAACTATACACATTTGCTACATCTATCATAGTTTTCCATTTTTTTTTTTTTTTGTGTGAAAACACTTTATGTATCGTAACTGAGGTTTCATAAAATGACTTACCACTGACTCTGCTAAAAATTAAAAATTAAACTTAACTACCGTGCACCCCTTCAGGGTTCAGAAGTCACTCAAGATAGAACCAGGAGACGGAAAAACCTCTTCGGACAAGAAAAAATAGTTCATTTTATAATTATTTAATTTATTAAAGAGTGACGTCAGGCAGGAATTGAGTCTTTTAATGTTATAGACAAAGAAAATAGAAATAAAAACCAAGCCGACGGTAATAATTCAAAGATGATATGCATCCGGGACCGATAGAAGTGGGTTTCAACGGTCTCAAAATTAATATTGTGCCTAATGTCATCATTTAAGTTTAATAATCATACAAACGCGGGTGTTTAAGTCCTTATTCACTTAGTAGCACGTTTACCCATGTTTCATGGCGTACTAAATGTATCAGCTGATCAAGGGGTTTCGACATATATACCAAGCCAATCGTTCCCGAAACCGTTGATATCAAATATATAAATGACATACATCGGTGATATGTCGATTAAAACTAGTCCAGTGAAGTCGGAATATGTCTAATTAATTGACTTGATACCAATTAAAATTGACATATACCAATTAAGATTGATGTTGACCAATTAAAATTGACATACCGATTGAAATTGATTATGACGATTTAAACTGGTAGCCTATATATGCAACATAAAACATAAAAAGATGAGCTATTGTCGTGCGGGAAAAGTTTCACTTCTTTGCACAAATAATATGATTTATACCGGTGCTGTGGCCGAGTGGATAAAGGCGGTGGCATTTGAAGCAATGAGGCTTATAGTAATCGAGAGGTTCCAGGTTCAGTACCCGGCCGGGTCATAGTAAAGTGGGTTTTTCATCCAAGACTTGCTAAGACTTGTAAGTTGTAATCCATAAGACCTTGCGGGCTTCTCCCACGTTTGTGGTCGCTTAAGCGTTCGAAAAAATAACTGCTGATTATTATTGTTATTATAATAAAGCCGGTTCTATGCGCACAGAAATCAGGAAGGCTATTACTGTTGCGGAAGCCATGTTAGTTTGTTTGAGTCCTGCGGTTGCAGGACTCTTGGAAACCCCTCATATATACTCTGAAAGTCAGTATTCCATCTTTGCAAATTTTTTCTCCTTGTGTGATTCTTGTATTTCAGCGAGTGATTACAGCGTTCGTATCAGTACGGTTACCATAGTGATTATTCTAACGGCTGAGTTAATTATAACAATATCTTGTGTACTGTCTCCCCGGACTCACCTTCGACAGGCGTGCGGCGATCACTATTAGCAGGTTTGGATATGAAATGCTCCTTTTGTTACAAGAAAAACAAGCAAACCCATTAAGTTTGATATTATACGGTAGTCCAAAAAAAAAAAGAGGTAAGATATTTTGAACAGTACGTGTTAAATAATCATTGCACACTATGCATAATACAGTTATTAAATTGTACAAAGTTTTCCTTTCCTTTTATACACATGGACAATGATGCTTAGACATAATCATAGTTGATAATCTTAATATATTATGAGAAGAAAACTTGTTTTGCAAACAGCGCTCTCACACATAATATTCTCATGGTCGAAAAATGGTTTGGGTTAGGTCCTCTGAATATAACAGCCTCGCTGTATTTTCATTGGGGCCGGTGTACTGGTTAACACACAGTGAAAATAATTTAAAAAATCACATATTCCAATCATATACGGTAGTAACGCGAAGTCATCTACTTCACAAAGACAACAAGATTATGTGTGTCACATAACATCCCCCTTCCAATCCTTCAAACATGGATGACCACTTGTAACTCACACAAGTTTACCCACATCTGGCCTCAAACCATGCAAGAATAATAATAATGATCATAATAATAATAATAATAATAAATTCACATTTATAAAGCACCGATATCTAAAGGAAACCCCAATACTCAATGGCGCTTGTTCTCAGGAATGTGCCGTAGAAAACACATAAGTCTTGAGTCTGTTCTTGAAAATATTCATGTTCGATGCGTGAGTCGGTTCCATATAAGAAGCAGCATTTGGGTGAAGATGGTTCCATAGAGAAGGAGCGACATTGGTGAAAGATCTTCGACCAGAAGATTTGAGATTCCAATTTTGGAACATGGAGTACTAGTAAAACTTATTATTAAAAATCAAGAATTTTCTACTGAACTATTATATCTGAACGATACAACATCATGTTTAACAACTAATAACGAAGAGTGTCACTTGATGATAACCGATCAAAAGAACAATGGCAAGATTATATTCCGATTCCCCCAATTTTTAAGAATTAACACGTATTGTTTCCTGTCTGAGTCTTTACCACACACAGTTATTTGAAGACATCAACAACCCCAACCTTATTATCTGGGGGATCTAGATGTCTATAATACAGGGATGAGCCTGGGGTACAAAAAAAATGGCGGTATAGCCTCGAGTTTGCGTATGCTACAGTTTGTTAGGATAATAGTTTTTTTGTCCCCGAGGTAGAAAAGAAATCACGGATATTCCGCGAATTCGCGGGAAAACCAAACTGATAAAGACTTTTTCCCTCTCTGGTCTAGTCGAAGACTATTGAGATCAACGTGCGAAGATCTTAATAGTTCAAGTTTCCCTTTGTTAACCGCTATGTGTCCCAAATATTGTTGCAAAAAATATCAAACATTGAAATATTTAGCTGCTACTACTGATGTTGCAACAGCAACAGATATTTTAACGAAGAAATTATGGAACACAATTTCAAACAAACAGTTAAGTATTATTGAATTTTCCATATGATCAGCCTAACGTGGTGACATTGAAGCTTTGGTATCTTCAAACTGAAACTGAAACATTCTTTAGAGTGAGTCATTAGTGATGAGCGTCGAAACACTCCTTTAAATTCTTACACATCTTCCGTAATGGATAATTTCACTACAAACACAGGCAACAACAATTAACGACAAAACCAAGACTACGCCAATTAGTTCATAGCACTCCAGACCCCAAACACCAGATTCACTTTCAAAACTAAAACAAAACGTAAACTACAGGGATGTTTTATACCAAAATAATTTATGCAAGACACAAATGGTTTGTTTAAAGCAAATAACCAAACATTATCCTAAGCTAGCAAACCATGTCTGAACAAAACGAGCCAAAAGAGAATAAAAGCAATGATTCATTTTATCACCTCATTCTTAACCCCCCGCACTTCACCCACTGCTCTTTGCATTCAACACCACACCCGAAACCTACCCACAGCTCTTAGCGTTCATCACTACACCCGCACCCCACTCACAGCTCTTTGAATTCTTAGCATCTTGTGACAAAAAACATGGAAACACAAATACCGCCTTTCAAAAGTTAGCATTCAAATTGACCAAAACTAAAAATACTTCAACAAATAATCCCTCACATGTCCTGCTTATGAATGTAGAGGAAACTACTGAGAAAAGTGGCAACTTTGTTAATAAACTTGGTTGAAAGTGGTATTTTTAGTTTACAAGATTTTTAAACTGGTGATTACATTGACTAATCAGCCAGACCGGACAGCTCGCCAGGGACGTACTGTTGCAGGAACTGTAACATGTAAAGATCATAGAGAGGGATGATGGGTTTCATGTACAATAACTTACAGCTTTCTGATTAGACTATAATCATACTGGTAAACTGTGACTAGATCAATTCCACAAGAGAAAACTGCTGTCCATTACACCACATCCCCAACCTCCAACGACTTTCAATCGGAGTTATGTTTCTTAAAAAAATATCAAGAAATAAAATTGCATTTATGCACCTCTCAGCACCACTTGGCATTTCTTTGCACAGTACACCCCATCAATATAACCCTGCATCCATTCAACCCTCTAAAACTAGGCACCACACCCACTTTGGTACACCCTCTCTCTATGAATTTTTAACTCCATGAACCCTAACTCCATTTAACCCTAACTCCATGAACAAGGTGTTACATAATACCAGTCGGTCCACCAATAGGTTTACTACTTAACGCAGGAAATACTTTGTATTTCCTAACTTTAACGGAGAGATTAATCAAACTTTAACAGAGAGAGTAGTCAACTGATCACTTCTTGAGAATTCATGAATCTACAAAATATTAACCTATCCTTCGTTACAATGTATCACGGCAAACTCTGAAAGAAAGAAATCTCACGGAATGAACGTCCTATCCATTGGAATTTCATAAATGTTTTATTAAAAATAGTTTAAATTAAAGTATTAACAAAATGAAATTCTATTACACAACTAGTGAGTGGAGGGATTTCATATTAACACAGAATTAATCTGCTTGTTTTATGTCTCTCTGAGCTACCCTTACATCCAGATATTTAGGTATTTTCGAAAATTCTAGAGACTTGTCTCATGGGTACATGGTTACCTTTGCCATGTGTTTGAAACTACTTAGCAGATGTGACCAAGGTTGTAGTGTCCGTGGACGACGCTGGACGACTCTAGCACTTGTTTTCACAATTGAACCTGCCGTACCGATCAATCAAGTGATCAAACAAGGGACAACATAGAATTAGTTTGTTGAACCTACAGTATCCACGTATTAGCAAGCCATGCTCTGCAGCATACAGTAACTATACAACACAGTGTGTGTTTACTACACTGATGTCTATTATCAACTTTCAATATGTTAAACTTGTTTTCCCCCAGAAGACAGAGCTACAAATGAGAGAAATATTTCTATGGTAACTTTGTTAATTTGGAATCATGTTATTGTCTGACTCTTTATAATTTGTAATTTAAGTTTTAATTTCATCTCAAATATTGTCAACATCCTCCATGTTTTTAAATGTGTCCAATATCTTAATGCCCTTGGTAACGACATCCAGTACTAATAGTTTCGATTATGGATAATTTATTATTCAAACACACCATAAGTACAGACAACGACTCACTATCTTTGCTTTTCAAACAGTGTGAAATATTCTGCTCATCGTTTCATAAGAAACAAAATTTTGGAAAAGAATTTCCTGATTTGAGGTTACCTTACAGCAACCAATAAGGTCGTGACTAGTTTAATTAATCCAACTTTAAAACAACAACAGTTATCAATCAGACTTGCATGTACAACAGACTCAATTATAAGTCTTGTTTCCAGACTTAATAAAATTCATAGATTTCTTCATACCAAGATTCACATTTAGCATGCTTCTATGACATCTCCAATCTGGTACATAATGACTGCACAGTCCCTTTAAGTACTGATCTGGTTTGTTATGTGGTCTGCATTGGATTTCATTCATTTCAGAAAACCAAACTTATCCATGTTTAAAGTTCTTTTCTTTTTCCAGAGACAATTCATTTTTCTAACAGTAGAATGCTGCTGTTACAGCATATTGATCTTGTGTTAACAGAGAACCAACTGGTGTTTTGACTTCCTTAATGGAAAATTCTGACACTTAAAAAAACAAAATATATAAAATATAAAAAAGCTTGCATTCAAGAACTAGCATCTTAAGGTGATTCATGCTAATCTTAAGACTTTGAACTGGCATTTCAATCACACTCTAATGAATTCATCAAATTATTTTATGTCATAATTCTGCAATTTGTTACATCTATAGTTTGCATATCTTCATGATATTTTCATGACCTGTCCTCAGGTGTGGTAGGTGTTATGACTAAATCTACAATAATGAGTGAAGTTTATATGGTTAGCCTCTAAGAAATGACAAAACGACTATCCTATTTTAACAGCAAAAACATGCTTCAGGTTAAGAAAGAATAACTGAGGGATATTGCAGAGAAAACTGACTAAAAGATTTTAATGCAAAGTTTGAAAGAGCAAGGAAACTTGAAGCTGGACACAGACTTAACCAAGCGAATCTATCAATACAATACCTGTCTGCTACCATCTTAGCTACAGCATGCAATGCTGCATTGAAGTGAATATATGAGTACACTACCCTCTGTACGCTACCATCTTAGCTACAGTATGCAATGCTGCATTGAAGTGAATCTATGAGTACACTACCCTCTGTACGCTACCATCTTAGCTACAGTATGCAATGCTGCATTGAAGTGAATATATGAGTACACTACCCTCTGTACGCTACCATCTTAGCTACAGCATGCAATGCTGTATTGAAGTGAATCTATGAGTACACTACCCTCTGTACGCTACCATCTTAGCTACAGTATGCAATGCTGCATTGAAGTGAATCTATGAGTACACTACCCTCTGTACGCTACCATCTTAGCTACAGTATGCAATGCTGTATTGAAGTGAATCTATGAGTACACTACCCTCTGTACGCTACTATCTTAGCTACAGTATGCAATGCTGTATTGAAGTGAATCTATGAGTACACTACCCTCTGTACGCCACCATCTTAGCTACAGCATGCAATGCTGCAGTGTTTTTACTGATGGTGCTTATCAGACAGTACTACATACTGCATGTCCAAAGGTTAAAGAAGAAAGATTGAACCATTAGAACTTGTCCAAACCTAAAGCACAAAACATGTTGAAAATGGATGAAAATGGATTTGCTTTGAAGCATGGGAATATTAACTTTCTGCTATTCCATGAAAATTAATACTCTTGCCCAGATTAACAACTTATCTTCGTCAAATATAATCAGACAATCGGCCTAAAACCAACAACATTTACATTTAGCTTCAAACACATCGGAGAAATGTGAATGTTCTGACTAAAGTGATGACCACTGCAAGCACTTTCTATGTCTGAACATGATTTTGTAAAACTGCTAAGACGAAATGATATATTAGTAACTTTGAATATTCAGGTAATATGTTATCCACCGATAAATCAGGGTTCCTCCATGTTCCATGAGTAGAAAATGTTCATATCTTTACCAGAACAAACTTTCTTACCTATTATTGTGTTTTTTCTTTGGAAAATAGAAGAAAATTATGATATACTTTATGCATGTGGTTGAAGGAAATATATCAACTGAGTAATAAAACTATTGGAATGGAGAGGAACTATCTATTACTTTTTGATTACATCTCGTAAGGCCCCCCCCCCTGAAAAAAAAAATCAAGAGGGAGTCTGGTTTGATCAGTTGTGATTATACTTTGAGCAATAATTGATAGATTTTGTGTGAAACTGCTAAAATGTGCAATCAAATCCAAATTGCTACATCACATGTAGACTGATCATAAAACAGCACAATTGACCAACAAGGTCAAAGGTTATCTTCATTTCATGGCTCAACTGAGAGCTAAACACAACCAGTTGCACTTAATCTGTCGCTGTATCAAACTGTATTTCCTGGATTCAGCCCGATTTCTAATTGGAGCAATCACGTCCAAATTGCAAAGGAAAGCTAACCGAGGAAATGTGTCTCGGCAGTAATTCAGAACCAGAGTATCAGCCGAGTGTTTCCTGCTTGTACTGGAAATCCCATTAAATAAATAGGTCCAAAGATTATCCAAAAACCAATGATAGTATGTGATTGATGTTATTTCAACTGCACTTGAAGTTCCTCACAGGGTAAAAAAATCACTGCATTGGCGTTTAAGCATTGTAGCCACAACACCGTGACTGCATTCAGGTTCGGCGTTCACGTCACCGAGCCGTGGCTTCGAAAAGTAAAGTTTTTAGCAACAGAACGAGATAGCTTTGGAAAATGCAAAAGACTAGTAGGAAATATCTCCACAAATCTGGCGTGCGTGCCGGATCGCATGTGTTGTGTCTTGCATACCACATGGTACCTCTCAAGTTCCGCAAAAATCTTTTCATTCCAAGAGCTTCTTGGTTGGTGAAAGATTTTATCTCGACTTTTGGCCTGTCAGTAGCAGCCATCTTTCCAGTCTTCATCTCTGACTTGCGGTGAGGTCCTTCTCGATGGTATAGAACTGGATGAAAGACACAAAAGATGATGAATGAAACACCAATTCCAGGCAAGTGAAGCAATTGGCCTTAAAATGACACAGAATATGCATGTTTAGGGTACAACTGAATTGTTTACAATGGAGAGAATCTGTTGTATATATTTAGGTCGATTTAAATGTCTTACAGATTTTAAAGTTCGATAAAAACCTGTTTTTTGTTTTTTCCAGACCTAACCCTAGGCTTTTACAGGGTAAAAACAGTGGCACTGCTCAGGTACACAGCATAGTCTACTGAGAATAACATTGGGACTTAAGTCACTATTCTCACTAACTGAAGAAGCTTTTCAGCTATTTATGCATCGTTTGAATAAGAAAGGGATAAAACCCCAAAAGGGCTTCACAGAAGACAGCTATGATGATGACAATGGTGTACACTAGATTTGCAATGCATTAATAATCAGGAGATCAGTGATGGACTGACCTCTTTGATCCTGGCATAGGTAACTGACTCTTGGGATAAGCAGAAGACCTGGGTCTCGGTATCCCCGTTCTCTGAGCTGGACTGGATCTTACTGGTATACCTCTCCGACTGCAAATACATAGAGAGAAAATCAGTTAAAGCCTACAGCAGCCTACTGTACATACACAACATAGATGCATGACAAACAATATACCTACACAGATGTATCAATTTAATCAGTTGTAAGTAAACATATATATATATATATACATATAATTGAAATTGTAATGAGTTGCAAAATCAAGAACAGTGAAAAAACTTCCAGCCTCCACCAGGATTCGAACCCGGGCCTCACGCTTTACATGCGGACACCCTAACCACTAGGCTATAGATGCTGATTGTGTGTCCAGAGGTTCAAAACCAGTAAGGAAAGTCATAATTCCACTGTAGGTGTTTGTCACCTGTATCGAACAATACTAGTTCTGTTTTGGTGACATATTTTGCCTTACTCTAGAGATCAAACATGATGCTAACCAACTCGAAATCATTTGTGATTCTTAAAGCCGGATCTCGAAAGTGATACTTTGAACAGACTTTATGTTAATGAAATGGAGGTAAACGACACAGGCAAATGAAGATATATATATATATCTATATATATATATATATATATATATATATATATATATATGTATCATCCATAATACAGTTGTATGACATTACTTACATTATATCTGTATGCACAATAGCCCAGCACACCGTTTACAAGACACCTATTTAATGTTTACATGAATTTAATGTTATCCTAAGATATGTACAACATATCTATACAATGACCTGAATTTTTCATTTTTAACTGCACAATAACAAGCACACTGTACGTATGAAGTTGTTGCAGGTGTTTGCAATGATTTATGATAATCATATCAGGTATTTGTACCATATAACTATATTTATACTGATGAAATGTTACAAAATGAATACACAAAGCCTTAACAATCACATTTTACTGCACAATCATTGTTAGGCCAGTTTCTGGCTCAAACCACTGTACAAAAGAGTTAGCACACTTACTTTGGTGTTGGTATTCTTCCATGGGTAGGTGATGGCTGACTCAGACTTCCCTTTGTTGGTGAAGCATGGTTTCCCAAAGGGGCTGAGGGTTCTTTCAAATCTGGCTCATTTTCTGTACAGGGTGTTGGTGGGGGCGGAGGTGGTGGCTCACTCTCTGTACGTTTGCTGTTATACGTTCTGTTCATTTCAGGAAGACTGGCTTTAACACTTGAGGGTTGTTCAGAGGGTGATGGTACTGCACAGGGAAAAAACAAAAAGCATTTTAAAGATTTTCAAATTTATAAGGCAACATTCTATAGCATATAACAATAAATATATCTTTGATATATGACTGACCTACCATGTTCCTTTAGTATAGTATAGCTAATTATTTGTAAATCCCCTCCTTAACTAGATGACATACCTACCAATAGCTCAGAGGATGCTTACAATGTATATCCCTCTACAGTATATGGCAGACGTATGTGCCTTTGATATAGTACGGTACACTATTTTCAAAGTAAATCTCTTCCACGGCAGACGACAGGCCTACCATGTTGCCTCTTGACTTAAAGCAAGTATTTTGTTGGCCAAAAGAAAAAATTAATGTTGATTAGCCACAGATTATTTTATTCTATTAAATTACACAAACTTTCTTTATATTAGTATTATTCACATGCAAGTAGCAATTCGTAAGTTGTCAAAGTTGTTATTTTGGTTGTGAATATTTGAAATGAACCTAGTCAAGCTAATCAACCGGACTACCTTGGAATTTATCAACAGAAGTGTCAAATATTAAACACAAACAGCCATTGTAAATGTGAACATGTGGAGAGCAGTCCCAAATTCATTTATAACTGGACAACTTTAGTCCTCCAAATCGTTCAGAGTACTGCTAATAAGGTCTACACAAAATTAAGCAACATTTCCAAAAGACAAGACAAGAACCAGCTAAACACAATGCGTCCTCTCATACAATTCATTGTGTGTCTCACATTTATGAAGACAGTGCTGCAATGACATACAGTAATGTACGGTATACATTTAACTGGGCTCAGGATCTTCCATAAAATGTGTCCTCTCATACAATTCATTGTGTTTCACATTTATGAGGGGAGTGTTGCAATGCCAATAACAGACAGTAATGTACAGTATACATTTAACTCAGGATCTTCTATAAAATGTGTCCTCTGATACAATTCATTGTGTCTTACGTTTATGAGTGGAATTCTGCAATGACAGACAGTAATGTCCAGTATACATTTAACTGGACTCAGGATCTTCTATAGAATGTGTCCTCTCATACAATTCATTGTGTGTCTTACATTTATGAGGACAGTGCTGCAATGACAGACAGTAATGTACAGTATACATTTAACTGGGCTCAGGATCTTCCATAAAATGTGTCCTCTCATACAATTCATTGTGTTTCACATTTATGAGGGGAGTGTTGCAATGACATACAGTAATGTACAGTATACATTTAACTGGACTCAGGATCTTCTATAGAATGTGTCCTCTCATACAATTCATTGTGTCTTACATTTATGAGGACAGTGCTGCAATGACAGACAGTAATGTACAGTATACATTTAACTGGGCTCAGGATCTTCCATAAAATGTGTCCTCTCATACAATTCATTGTGTTTCACATTTATGAGGGGAGTGTTGCAATGCCAATAACAGACAGTAATGTACAGTATACATTTAACTCAGGATCTTCTATAAAATGTGTCCTCATACAATTCATTGTGTCTTACATTTATGAGGACAGTGCTGCAATGACAGACAGTAATGTACAGTATACATTTAACTGGACTCAGGATCTTCTATAGAATGTGTCCTCTCATACAATTCATTGTGTGTATTACATTTATGAGGGGAGTGCTGCAATGATATACAGTAATGTACAGTATACATTTAACTCAGGATCTTCCATAAAATGTGTCCTCTCATACAATTCATTGTGTGTCTTACATTTATGAGGGGAGTGCTGCAATGACAGACAGTAAAGTACAGTATACAATTAAACTGGGCTCAGGGATCTTTCAGGGAAGATTCAATTAACTGTGAAGTTCACACATGCTTTGTACCATTGGGTCTATCAAAAGAGACAAATACAGATATACATAAGAGATTTTCCATTGTAGGGACATGCCAAACTAAATGAAATACATGCTACATACTACTCCAACATAACAATCAACATAGAAAAAACAACCACTTTAAAACATTTATGAAGCCTCTTCTAGACATGCCAATACAGCTGTTAGGTAAACACGGTCCAGTCATTCCAAGACATAGTCATGCGGTTTAGGAGATGGAGGCAGGGGAGCAGGAGGGATACCAACCGGACTTACCCAAGGCAAGTTTTGGAAGATCAGAGGCTTGAAGGTGATCTCCATTATTCATGCCAGAGCCCATGCTAAGTTTGGCTCCATAACTATGTCTCCTATGCTCCTCTGTAACACAAAACATCCAAAACCTGAGAGCCTAAAATGGCACCACATGACATCCATACATTTGATATACAACATTCAGAATGCTGTTATGATTAGCAAGACCGGTGCTATATGGTAATCCAAGCATTATTTATATCTCCAGCATAATTTCACATACATAAAAAATAAAAAAATAAAATAATCATCATAACAGAAAGCTTTTCAAAAATATTGAATAATGATATTACAAAAAGTATAGTTCAGCAAACCTTCCAGGAATTAAAATGGTTGAAAATTGGAACATTTTTTTAATCATATATGCAAATGTATGAAAATCTTTCCAATGTGTTGTTCAGACCATGATGACCACACAGAAGTCAATTATTGATTTTATTTCATAAAATCGGTGATAGAGTACATTTATGGGGTACTGGTTTAACTGGTACGTTTTCTCAGAACTTGTTCACAAGCCTGATACTTCATACATTGTTGGTAAGCTTAGTTAGTGATACTTCCACTTGAAAACTTTCTATTGCAACATATGTACTTGGAGCGAATATGTTATGTTCAATGTTTGTGTAGCAATGTCTGTTTGTTGTGCACTTGAGTCACACAATAGGAGGGCCAGTCGTGACTTTCAGTGAACTAGATAACACACATCTAGAAATGCAAAATTATTTTATATCAATCAAGAGTCAAAGAGTCTTCAATGTAATCTTGACTGGTGTCTAATCATGGCCATTCTATACATTTTTCCACGTTCTTCTGAATATTTTAATAGTAAGAAAAGAGAGTGTCTAAGAACCTGCAATCTCCAATATACAGTACTCATTAACAGCACGACCGTGATTAAATGTCTGTATTGTAGCATCTCTCTGAACATAAAACGTAAAGTTCCGGTATGGCTATTACAAGCATGCATATCATAAATAAATAATGCAGTGTGAACCAAACTCATTTCAACACTGCCAGAAAAGGCAAGAAATGATACCTGGGAATGGTCACCTATCCACAGGCCGTCAGAAATCATAACAATGCAGGGATATAAAGTTCAATCCCTCTTAAACTTAGGTTCTTTCAAGTACTTGAAAACTTTAGCCTGGTATAAAGCTTAATATAAATGTCAAAAAAAAATCATTAAACACTGAGCAGATGTAACCATTTTATTCATCACACCTTTGAAGTAATATTTTTTTTTTGCTTGGTTTGTGCCATCTTCTGTATATAACCGATTACAAAGTCCTTGAAGGATTCATTTTCTTAATGTTTTGCTTTCTTTTCAGATTTCAAAAAGGCAAGATTCGCCAAACGACTGGCAAGGTTCTTGACATGATATTACACCAGCTCATCACAAGCTTGGATCTTGTTTGCCTTAAATTTTTATTATTCTGTTTGCTAACTTCTTACTTGCCACAAAATTGCCACACACTTGCCAACCACTTGCCACAAGCTTAGTTTCACTTTACATCCTATTCATAAAATTTGCCGACAATGCTTGCTGGAGAGGACGCAACATAACCTAGACGTTCTGCAAACTACTGACCCTTTTTGGCTCTCTCAAACGAAGGCCTCCTCCTCACCACCCCTGTAGCTGCTGTTATCTTCTCTGCATCTCCCTTCTCCTCCGTCAAGCCCTCCATGCTGCCCTGACTGGAGGTCCTGGAGGAGGAATTCTTTTCGGATGTTGCTGGAGAAACTGTCATCTTCGTCCTTGGGGATGTGCCCGGTGATTGATGCAGAGCTTGGCGCAAACCTTTGAGAGAGGATGCCATGAGTTTATCGATGCACACTATGATTGTGTTTTTGTAAAGCATATATGATATACAGGGTGCCCTGTCCTTTCGAGTCTACATGGAGGTTGTATTTATCAAACTAATACTACTATGATAGAAATTTAGCAAATGGGAAGATCGTGTTCATGACGTGGCATCACTGTAGATGCCACATGCCATCACTGTACATGCCATCACTGTTGATGTCACATGGCGTTCCTGTAGATGTCACATGGCATCACTGTAGACACCGCATGGCACCACTGTAGATGCCACATGGCAACCCTGTAGATGCCACATGGCATCAATGTGGATCCACATGGCATCACTGTACAGTAGATGCCACATGATGGCATTACTCACAACCATCATTCATCAGGAGACTGGTAAGGAGAGATGGACATTCAGCAAATAACATTTTTAACAATTTTTCTGCTTTTCATGTCAAGCATTTGATATTTATGTCACTTTTTTGTTATTCATATGTAGTCTTTCGTGAACAACACCAAGTCATGAAATTGTTTTGAATTGTAAATAAAGAGTTATTATAAAACTTACTGGTTTATATATTTACGAGTGACCCACTTACCTGTCTCCCCACAACCTATGCACCGCATTCTACCGTGTCTAGAATGCCCTGGTAATCTTTTAACACTGTACACCCTCACTGGCCCTAATGGCCTTCCTTCATTTTTTAAAAGATTACCAGGGCATTCTAGACACGGTAGAATGCGGTGCATAGGTTGTGGGGAGACAGGTAAGTGGGGAACGAAGTAAATAAGATGTTTTCTCCAGAATTTAACTACTTACTCTCCTCTTGCATCTTCGCAAGAATCTGAACGTCTGTTACATCTTCCAGCTTCTTAAACAACCTCTCCTCTCCGCTGGTCTTCCTCTCGTGGGTCTTGTGAGATGGAGAGCTCATTGGTTCAACTTCATCTGTCAAAGATAACAAATTATAATATTCCTTTTATTAAAGTTATACCAAACACAAGAGAGTTGTTCCTCATCAGCTTTAATGAAACAACAGGATAAACAACTGTTTCAATGTGATAATTGTTTTATGAGCAAAATGGATAAATCTTAACCTGTGAGAGAAACACTCATGAATGTGAATTAATATAGAAATTGTTTCTGGAGATTTAGCGCTACAAATTATGTGTGATATTTGCATGTCACTGGAACACTGTAGTTGATGCTTACTATGTACAGTAAAGGATGAGAACTTCAAGAGGCCTGGACGAGATTTCCACTAAAACATATTATTGTCTTCATCAATAGTCTTTATCAACAAACAAACTACAAGTTGATCAATGGTAACAACGTAGCAAACTATAGCAAAACTGTCCTAGGCAAGAGTTTGGTATAAAACTAAAGACAGAGACAAGCCAGACTGAATGATCAGAAAACGGTCACATATTAACATTCTCGAGTAATGACCACTGAGAATGATGGATTTCTGGGAAGATAGAGCAATCCAAATTACTGTAAAACGCATTTGAGGTAGAAAATAAAATGGGCCCACCCTGGCCTAAAAGTGTGCCCGGATTTTTGTTGGCCCAGATGGTCTCAAAAAATGTAGGCCTAATTGTTGTTTCAAATACATGTACTATGTAGTTACATCACCATCCCAAATATAAACTAAATCGGACATAATGTACGGTTGCTGAGATATTGCCCTTTAAAACAATTTCTGTTAAGTCCAGCCCACTCATTAATATTCACGAGATGGGAATCAAAACTAATAGGGCACATCTACTCATCATGGGGCATCTATCTATCAAGTATGACGTTACTTCAACTCTGCTTCTTGAAATATCGTGTTTACAATCTGACCGTCACATAAACACACACATACACACACACCCACACATACACACCAGCACAATTGCTAAGGTTACTGAAACTTCAGCATTGTAGAGTAACCAAAACATGTGGGTCCCATAGTGCTACCTTGTCATTAGAAAACAAATTTATTTACAGACTTATGTATGTTGGGAAAGTCAGTCTAATTTGTCTGAACTATAAATCTCTCAAAAGCATTCTCAACACTTCATGCTATTTCACAGATCTTCAACTGAAGTTCAATTACAACAATGTTATTGGCAGCAATTGATCGATTCTGTATATTTCTGAGAGATAAAAAACAGTGTGCTCTACAGTTGTATTATCACAACTTTACTTCATTTGATTTATTCAGGGATGCTTTCCAAAGTCTGTATTTTTTAACAACCAAGAAAATAAAAGCAAGAATTATAATTCCACAGAACTAATCTGTCAGTTTTTTATCATGGCTTTTACCTCCAAATATATTTCTTTTAATTTAGAAACTGTTGTGTTGTATCTCAGAATTAATGACAGCCAAACAAAACAAAAAAACAAACACTTCATGATATATGTTAATTACTCATCAGTGAGGACTGAGGACACTGAACCTCTTTTTAAAGACTTGATTTTTTCATTATTTTGTTTTATTAATCTGCATTAAACGTGGTACGAAACACAGTCAAAGTTGTCAATGTTGGTGAACAGTTATCTCAAAACATTGACACAGATCTTCTTTGTCACTGAAATTGCTGTTTTATCCTTTCTCCTTCAGTTATTATTGAGATCAATCTGTCAAAGAAATCCAGATCAATTTTGTCGACAAGCAGTGACCATCAGATGCACACGTACAGTGTATGTCTGTATGACCATGCACACTCTCAGTCGCATTTAAAAGCCAAATCCTCACGACGAATTTGCAGAGACTCGCTTTTTCTCATCGTCCGTTAACTATTTAATTCGCAATTACTGTATGCCATCGTGGTAGTCTTCTTCTTCAATCGGATGACTCATCCAGGAAAACCAGTCAAGTTTCATTTGAGAAGCCTGGAGGCACATTACCCTGCTTCATGTATTTGTCAAAATTAAATTTCTGGAGCCTGGTCCTTTTCTTCAAGTAGATTCAAGGATACAGAGATATTGTTGAATGAGTAATTAGTGAATATTGACCCAGTGTCCCCTATGACAATCTCTACAATAATTTGCCAGCTTTGACCTATTTTTGCCATCTTAATTCTAGAGATTACATCTAACATGTGCATTTGAGCATGTGTTGGGTTATTTAGACAGACAACGCTAGCGCTGATTAAAGCCTCAGTCCTCACTGCAGCTGAAACAATAGACAGGGCTGATGGAGAACAATGGTAAAACTCTTTGGTGTCTAATACGAGAAACCTAGCAACTTGGTTCTGTATTATTAAATTAGAATGAGTGAGTTGGTCTAAAGCTACAGTAAGCTACTGTACAATAATCGATTAATGCCAACAAAAAACTGTATCACAAGTTAGAAAGAACCAACCACACTGAAAACAAACTCAAAGTTAGACAGTTATTAACATTATCATTAGTAGCATAAATTCAAAATTTCGTTAATATTTCATCAAAGCAGAAACAATCATAAATATATGTGAAATATTTTATATAAACCTCACAGAGGGAAAGTGACTAGGATCTTTAGACAGATTAGAGCCCAGAACACCAGGTTACACACAGCTCTACCAGCTCAACCACCAGACTAGTTACTACTCAATCAACACCAGGTTACACACAGCTCTACCCGCTGAACCACAAGACCAATACTCCTCAATCAACACCAGGTTACACATAGCTCTACCCGCTGAACCACAAGACTAGTTATTCCTCAATCAACACCAGGTTACACACAGCTCTACATGCTGATCCACCAGACTAGTTACTCCTCAATCAACACCAGGTTACACACAGCTCTACCCGCTGAACCACAAGACCAATACTCCTCAATCAACACCAGGTTACACACAGCTCTACCCGCTGAACCACAAGACCAATACTCCTCAATCAACGTCAGGTTACACACAGCTCTACCCGCTGAACCACAAGACCAATACTCCTCAATCAACACCAGGTTACACACAGTTCTACCCGCTGAACCACAAGACCAATACTCCTCAATCAACACCACGTTACACAGTTCTACATGCTGATCCACCAGACTAGTTACTCCTCAATCAACACCAGGTTACACACAGCTCTACCCGCTGAACCACAAGACCAATACTCCTCAATGAACGCCAGGTTACACACAGCTCTACCCGCTGAACCACAAGACCAATACTCCTCAATCAACATCAGGTTACACACAGCTCTACCCGCTGAACCACAAGACCAATACTCCTCAATCAACACCAGGTTACACACAGCTCTACCCGCTGAACCACAAGACTAGTTATTCCTCAATCAACACCACGTTACACACAGCTCTACATGCTGATCCACCAGACTAGTTACTCCTCAATCAACACCAGATTACACACAGCTCTACCCGCTGAACCACAAGATCAATACTCATCAATCAACACCAGGTTACACACAGCTCTATCCACTGAACCACAAGACCAATACTCCTCAATCAACACCAGGTTACACACAGCTCTACCTGCTGAACCACAAGACCAATACTCCTCAATCAACACCAGGTTACACACAGTTCTACAAGCTGATCCACCAGACTACAGTAGTTACTCCTCAATCAACACCAGGTTACACACAGCTCTACCCGCTGAACCACAAGACCAATACTCCTCAATCAACACCACGTTACACACAATTCTACATGCTGATCCACCAGACTAGTTACTCCTCAATCAACACCAGGTTACACACAGCTCTACCAGCTCAACCACAAGACCAATACTCCTCAATCAACACCAGGTTACACACAGCTCTACCCGCTGAACCACAAGACCAATACTCCTCAATCAACACCAGGTTACACACAGCTCTACTCGCTGAACCACAAGACTAGTTATTCCTCAATCAACACCACGTTACACACAGCTCTACATGCTGATTCACCAGACTAGTTACTCCTCAATCAACACCAGATTACACACAGCTCTACCCGCTGAACCACAAGACCAATACTCCTCAATCAACACCAGGTTACACACAGCTCTACCCGCTGAACCACAAGACCAATACTCCTCATCAACACCAGGTTACACACAGCTCTACCCACTGAACCACAAGATCAATACTCCTCAATCAACACCAGGTTACACACAGCTCTACCTGCTGAACCACAAGACCAATACTCCTCAATCAACACCAGATTACACACAGCTCTACCCGCTGAACCACTAGACTAGTTATTCCTCAGTCATTCCGGGAGACTAGGAGAGTTAATCAGTAAATATGATGCTTTCGGAGTCCAAATAATTTAATTTCTCTACCAAAGAGGTGTACTTGATCATTACAGAGTTCCACTGCCCCATATTTATACATCAAAGGTTGACAACAACACCATTTACATTACTGTACATTTAAATTTGTGGGACACAAACTCTCATCTGTATTGACATTACTAATATCAACAAATACTTAGAGGTGCAGCCAAAATGGCTTTAATATCATTAGATTTGAAAGTACTAAGTTTACATGGAATGATCACAATCATGCACAATGGCCACCCAATCGACAGCTTTAATAAGTAAATCCTAGTACGTCTGGAGACTTGGAGAACAACAGTAAATATTGGTTTCCTTTTTGGGCTGATTATCCTCCATCACAGTCAGTGTAAACCAAGATATGTCATCATAGACATGTTAACATCATAATAATGGTTAACCTCTAGGCTCTAATATTGCTATGTACAGTACACATACTGCCAAGCGCACTGACTTACAGTAGAGAATGTCAATAATGAAAATATTTATTGATTGTCCAGCGACAGGAGGATTCAGCACATTTGGCAGACGGAGCCAGCTGTCACCATCTCTAAATGATGACGATGGCGGGATTTAGACTTCACCGAGAGACAGCTTAATGATAAAGTTCTGTGATTAACGGCTCTCAGATCACAAGTACAGGCATTATCATGTTTGTAACTACTGTACAAGTAGTTAATCAGAGATACACGGTCAGACTGTAAAATAGATTCCACAGATGACATTTGAAGATGACTATAATTCAGTATTCACCAACACTACAGTAATCTTACATTATAAACATCTGTATAAGTACGGCTGCAGTGCTAGACTTACTGTACTTACAGATTAAAATTTATGCTTAAGATTTGTACAGGACTTACACTGAGTTGAGTAGTTAATATATATTGTATACAAACAGTAGCTTTACAGAGTAATGTTGAACTCAACTGACTGTAGTTCAAACAGCTGGGCGGTTGGCTGAGACCAAATGTTATCTGTAATATCTACGTCTAAAGAATCAGTTCACAGACACATTTGCTCTGCCTAGCAAAATTTAAATAGGATGTGAAAAGTTTGCACAAAATTTGTCTTTCTTATTCACAACCTACAAACAGGGACATTTATAGAGCTCTACCATTGCAAGGGGATATCGACTAAAAACTCACAAACAGGTGTTTGCATTTATAACACTGCATTATTCTTTTCTGAATAAACACACTGAAAAAATAAAATATTACTCAGTAACTCTTTTGGAAAATTAAGATGAGTAACTGAAGTACTAGCCATTAAATAAAGTCACAAGTTTCCTCTATAGCAGGCTACGCAGCAATCTGCATTTCAAACATAATAAATACAATTCTATTTCACAACCTGTAAGACCCACTTTTTTATATAGAAGTTTTGGTAATATATTTATATTGTGAATCACTTGATAACTAGGTTGTTCTAAATTGAAATACCATGAGGTTAAGGCTTGCCTATTACAGGTAGGTACTGTAGGTCTTCTGTGAACTTGTTTCAATGTATGGCTGTGATAAGTTTTTAAATTTCTGTTGAAAAGATAAACTATCTCTGACAAAGTAAAAAAGCTTTCTGCAAAAATGTAATATTACTATTACCTACCACTCCATGATATCTACAGTGTTGTTGTACTAAGAATATTTGTGCATGGTACTGTAGGAGATGTATGATAAACTGTCTAAACACTACAAACTTTACTACAGAGAGGCAGTACAAAATGGTATATATGACAGTAGGTACTGTGTTACATGTATGTATAAATTGCTACAGGGGTACAGTACAGTATATATGCCAGTATGTAAACTATGTTTGTATATAAATTGTTACAGGATGCAGTACAGTACATGGCAGTTTATACTGTGTTTGTACACATGTATATTGCTACAGGAGTACAGTACAGTATATGACAGTATATGCTGTGTCTGTATACATATATTGCTACAAAGGTACAGTACAGTATATGACAGTATATATGCCACTGTATGTCTGTACACATGTATAAATTGCTACAGGATGCATTATAGTACATGGCAGTCTGTACTGTGTTTGTACACCTGTGTATCTATTGCTACAGGAGTATGAACAGTACAGTATATGACAGTATATGCTCTGTCTGTACACATACATATTGCTACAGGATGCATTACAGTACATGGCAGTCTGTATGGTGTTTGAACACCTGTATATATTGCTACAGGGATACAGTATAGTATAGCCCAGTTGTTTCTGTACACATGTATATATTGCTATGTCAGAGGTACACTACAGTATATATGACAGTATATGCTGTGTCTGTATACCTGGATAAATTGCTCCAAGGGTGTACAGTAGTATTAAAGCAATACAAGTAACCTTTATTAATGACCTGTATATTTGATCCTCACCCCTTCATTCTAAAAGTTATCAAAATGAATGATTTGTAATATTCATAGGAAACCATACAGTACCATATTACAAAATATGTCAGTCATTATTAATGTACTTAAGGGAAACAGGAAAGATGTAATTGGCAGGTAATTGATACGTCGTTGATAAACTTGTTTACTTTGTATATATAGTATTTGTTTTTCACACTGTAGTTCAATCTTTCTGCTTTCTGGATTCAAGTATTGTCATCTAATTTATTAAAATTGTTCATAAATAATACAGTAACTAACTTTTAAAAACTTAATGGCAATTTGGATACATTGCATACACATTAATTACATAATCTAGTGTAAATGTTACACACTTAGGACTACATAATGTACCGCCAAGAGACTCCTGTACATTAAAGACCTAAACAATTCAACAAATCTTTCGACATCTTCAAAGTTGGAAGAAGAGGAACAGATGAGGTCAATGAATATATAGCCAGTCACACAATGAAATGCCCTTTTCATTCTTTTAGTTCACAGTAAGACAAAAATGAGATTTCTAGCTCAGCTGGGACCTGATTTTGAAGCAGTCAGATATGTAGCATCTCCAACATAACTATAAACCCTTCTCCTTCTTGTATGATTCACAAAAAATACTGATTGTTATGAACCACACAAAGAAATTGAAACTATTATCCTGATGCCCAAATTGGTGTGATTCAGTAACTAGTACTAATTAGGAGCACTCTAAACTCACTACATGGAAGAACACAACAAGTAATTGTATTCAAACTATAGACCGAGATCAACTCTGCTCAGATCAATGCAGAGCCTATGAGTAAAATACTGTACTTTAGAAGTCATGTTACAGCCAGTTCGCAGACTGCAATGTTAACAATTTATAGTAAATGAACTGAAAGGTAGTGAAAGTGAATGAGCAATACGCACACAGACTGAACACATTAAACTTGTTATTAAGACTACTTTATACATAACTACAGTATACTCAATGTAGTCATTGACCTGAAGAGGAAAGAGTCAGCCATTGCAAGTACACACACACAATATGTGTAAAAGTAGAGTCACAAATTTATATCATCCAATTACTGTACAAATAGGACACTTAGGATTAACCCTAAACTTAACCTGACTTTATAATTTTTGTATGTACAGTCGATTGATGAGTGTCATGACCTTTTGAGCATACAGTATCTTGTGCTGAGGAATCTTAATAAAGCCATCAAAAAATGTATGCTTTCACAAAAATCAGCTGAAAATGTAAATAAACAGTCAGTTTATATGTTAATAATTAAAATAAAAGTTAATAAATAAAAGAAAGTGTACCGTAGAATGCATATATGTTTAGTGAGGACATGTACAAGAAAAGAGGTCTAGTATATAAAATGCAAAGATAGATTTAATGTCTGGCAAACAGCAAACATCTAAGGTTATTCTAGTGTACCCTCATACAAGTATATGAAGATAAACTTAACACAGTGAAAGATAAATATTCAAAGTCAACTATACTTTGCATTGTCAAACATTACTACTGGAACAGGTTTAAATCTTTTGCACATGTATGTCGGTTAAAACGATATGCCATCGGAAAACGTTTGCTAGCTGCGTTGGCAATGAAAATTTTCCTGTAACACCATGGCTTAAGCACAAAATAGTGAATACATACATCAGCTGTTTCTCACTACCATGACATTCACATTCAGAAAGTCGGTTTACTTTGAGGTTCAAGCGACATTGCAATGTTACGCCAATGAGAGCAGATATACAGTACTGTCCGTTGTATTATTATTAAACAATATTGTACTTCAATATATGATCAATATCATAATAATTTATTCTTATATAGCGCTTTAATACACCAAAGAATGATCTCAAAGCACTTCACAAAATCGCATAAAATATTACCACTTAAAATTGTTACAGCTTAAAAAAATTTAACAGCCTAAAAATATTGCATCAAAAAATTACAAAAATAAACAAATATCTTAACAATCATAAATATTAAAACAATAAAATTCAGAAATTAAAGACAAAAGCAATAAAATATGACAGCATACAATAAAACTAAAATACCAAACAATTACAGCTGAAAATAAGTAACAATAAGACCATCAAAATATATAGAAAATCAATTTTAATATACAACAATAAAATACAGTAGTTGAAGTACTGTAGGTTGCTAAGACATGTATGATTGTACCTTCCTGGGTGAAAAGAAGTTAAACAAGTATGCACACTAAATAAACTAAGTCTAAATAATAAGAAAATAAATCAGATACGACAACAAAGTATTACAAGCAAAAGGGATGTTTTCAGAAATTTTAGCAATAAAGTGCAACCAAATGAGCTTACTATTAAATGGAACCTATCAATGATGGATCATTGTTAGAGATATCAACTAGAATATATCTAAAGCCAAGAAAGTGGTTTTCAGTCTTAATCTTTGCATATTTTTATGTAGCGTTAGTATCTACATACTGCACTGCATATATGTCGCCAACAAGCCTATGGACATCTTACAGTTAAGTAGTTGACTATACAGTACACTGTGGCTCTGTGTCTGGTCAGAGCTATTACTCTAATTCTATCTACTGAATAAATACAGGAAGTACTTTGATATCTACTATACCTTGTGGGATATCAGCTTCAGGAATGGGCTGTGGTTTTGAAAGATTCAGGGAGTTCCTGTTAGCTGCAAAACAGAAATAAAATGGAGAAAATAATAAAATACTGAACATACAAAAAAGAATCTTCGAGGAGGTTGCCTCAAGTACATCCTAATTCACTGCAGGCTTGGGGCGATTACATCTGAATGTAATCGATTACGATTACGATTACTTGAGAATGTATGATTACGATTGCGATTACGATTACAGCCTAAAGTTGTAGTAATCGATTACGATTACGATTACATTGTAATGTAATCATGATTACAATCATGATTACATTGTGGTTACTTGCACAATCCTCTGCATATCTGTTCAATATAACTCTCTGCCTGGAAATAGGGCAATGAAATAGGGCAAAGGAAGGGCATTTACAGTATATACGGACAAAATTGTGGAAGTATATCTACAATTCCTACCAGGTATTACACTTTTATGCCTTAACACGTTTAAGATGTGTAACCCATAAGTCCAGTAAAAAATACAATTTAAACAGACAAAGAGTAAACAGACAAATACTAAAGTAAAACAAATGAAGATTTTCATGCAACACTATATTTTGTAAACTAATAATTTCTGCATAGCAGCAAAACTAAAAACTCTTTTACATTATAACACCAAAATAAAACTAAACAGCTTTGAAATGGGGCATTCCACAGTACATGGGACATGGAAGGCCAAAGTAAAAGTAAATTATTTTCATCAAAAAGTGGTCAACTCTGGTAAAGCAAATTCTGATCCACCAAAATACTTAATTTGCAGTGATTTTTTTCAGCAACAAGGTTAATTACATTAATTAAAGAGGTGTAAATGGTGCAAAGTTGGATGGGTTATTGGACAATGGAATGTAGGATAATTTTTTAATAACTTTTTTCCCCACAACATGAGATGAGTACAATTAACGTTTTACTAATGAACATTGAGATGTTTATTGTGCTAGAGAATTCTAGAAGCAGGAACACTTCTTTGGTCACACTAAAAGCCAATAGTAAGAATTAGTTTTAATCATTTCTACTTATTTTGCCCTTCTCATTCAAATTTCACTGTAATCATAAATGTAATACGATTACGATTACTTTGCCCTTGTAATCGATTACGATTACGATTACTTGGTAATTTTCACAAAAGTAATCGATTACGATTACTTCAAAAAATGTAATCGATTGTAATCGATTACGATTACTGATTACGATTACCCCAAGCCTGATTCACTGACTACATTACAATCAGTCTTGCATGAAATACTGTACGGGAGTAACTAATGGTGCAGTAGCTTTAACCGCTCCAATTTGAGATAATGCAAATATTGTTCCAGCAAGGATGTACACTCTTATATTGAATTAGTATGTCACATGCATTCCAGTGTTCCTCACATCAATTGGTACTACACCATTAACTAACTTTCAAGAACATGTGGTCCTCTGTGAGAGAGACACCTTTTGAAGGTTTTCACATACTGTCCTGTAGTGACCCCTAAGTGACCTTTGACCTTCACTTCCCAGTGACCAAAAGTACCCCAACATCCAACAAACATTGTGTCCAAGTTGCAGTAATATGGGTTGCTCTGGGAAAGAGGATATTCATTTTGAAGGTTTTCCAAATTATGGACTGTAATGACCTGTCAACGACCTTTGACCTTAACTTCCCAGTGGTCGAAAATACTCAAAATAGCCCAACATACAACAATCATGTGTCCAAGTTTCATCAAAATCAATCAAAGAATGAGCAATCAAGATCACTTGACAGACTGTTTTACACCCCGAAAGAAGCACTACCCAAGAAACATTATGACAGACTTTCAAGAACATACATGTGGTCTTCTAGGAAAGAGATACATTTTGAAACTTTTCACATAATGGCCTGTAGTGACCCCTAAATGACCTTTGACCTACACTTTCCGTTGGTTAAAGTAGCCCAACATATAAAAAACATTGTGTCCAAGTTTCAGTAAGATCCATCGAAAGAATGAGTGTTCTATAAACAAGTGTATAAACAATTGTGAACAGACATGATACAGTAGTTGGATGGATGGATAGAAAGATCTATCATGCCATGTATTGTATGGAGAAGCAATGAATGTTACTGTACATCTACTGTAAGTGCTGTTGTGTACTTATTGCATAAACTGTATAACATTATCAACTTTTTAGTATGACCATTATATTGGTAATTCTTTTGTTAACCTTTCACTTTGAAAATATGAAAAGAAATCCAAAGGGAAAGTAAAGGGTTTGCATTTCTTCTCTCTATGACATCACAAATTAACATACAGTGCCCTGACACAACTCAATGATGTCCCTCCTAAACTAAGAAAGATTTTTGTTAGGGTTTTCAGTGATTGTACATTAGTGGTAAATGATGATGGTTCCTTTCCTTAGTTTAACACTGTGCCAGCTTTTCTTCTTTACTGAAGTGGGACATGCTAGTGAGAAATCCACAACTCCAAATATGAATTAATGAATTAGTACAACAGTTTCATCACTTCAGTCAAGTATTGTCCAAAGCACGGTTTGTTCTCAAATCTTGTCGCACAAAAGATTTCCATCTGGCCCACAAAACCAAAAGGAAATCGGTATGCGAATCCTTAACGCCTTAATACTGGTTTATCCTTGCACATTGTACAATCATTTTGTCCCAACCGGTATTTTTCTCTGCTGCAACTAATGTGTTTTTGCAAAAATATGATAATAATTTGGGAACCTCTGGCCTACAGTCCCTAGGTACTATTGTTTACTGCTGTATTACGAACTGTTTACCTGATCATACTACAGTACATCATATTAATGTATATATTGAGATATTAATTGATTGTACAGTGCTAGGATTCCCATATAAACATGACTTTTCAAACTATAATCCACCTGTCGCTCTCTCACGAGAGAACTAGGTGCCTGGAAAGATTTTCAAAATAATTTTTGCTTAAAGGTATGATGTACTGGCTCCAAATATGCTAGATATTCAAAAATGGTCACCTTGGTCAAAATTCTTAAACTATTTTTATTACAACCTTGATGGAAGTTTTCCTCACTGGGACATTCAGTCATCTTTTGTGTTCCTTAGCAATGTCTGAGGACAATTTGGAGAATAAAGACCTCCAGGAAAGTACTTTTTGAAAACTTCTAACAATTATAGCATGCTATAATTTGGGGCCTATACTGACTACCTTTAAGTCCCCTCATTTCACACTTCTGTTTATATCTTTGTAACTAATACCTTAAAAGCTCAGTTTCAGCATGTTCAGTTAATCAGTTACAGAGGGCATCAATAGCCTAGTCTGAATATAGTCTGAAATAAGAGGCTTCTTGATTACAAGATACAAGATTACTGGGATAATAACAGAATTCAACAATTAGGTTGAAGATGTTATAAACATATACAAATTTTATGGTCATTATTTGACAATACAAAATGATATCTAGAACACAGTATGTTCATAATATTGAAGTAGATATAAGTTCAGGCCTCATAGACTGCAACAACTACAAAACAGGAAAGTTTCTGTACCTCTTGAAACTTCATCAAGTTTCGCTAGTAAGGACTTTCTGGCTGATTCCATATCATAGTTGGGCCTCTCAAAGTCTTGACGGATCCAGTCGTATGGGCTCACAGATTTCTGATCTGGGGTTGGGGCCTTCAATGGAGATGTATACAACCTGAAAGGAGGCCAAAGTCACACAATGAAGAAAAGGCTCATTAAATGTTAACAACATGAAGAGCTTAAGAAATGAACTGTTTCACCCATAGGCTGAGTAACTTAAAATTGACATATTTCCAAGGCTATTGGACAAGTGAAAACTAAATGTATGCTTAAGTGTTCCTCTAGGTTTGAAGACTATTATTCTGGGCTTATAACTGACGCACTTAAGGACTTGATTAACGATGTCTATCAACGAAAAATCGAAATCACTCAACTGTATACGTTTTTCATATGTGTAGTTCCTCAGAAATGTATTTGATCTCAAAATATTTATTGTTCTGTGCCTACCCAAGTAACCCAACATACAATTGAGCAGAATTTGACCACAAAATGTCTGCCTTGTCAAGTTCTTTCAAACCCCTAAATTGACACATTGGTCCATAAGCTAACTGTAGTGTAATCCCAAGTATACAACCATTGACTTTGGATGCTGTTTGCTATGATCTGAGCCTCTATAACTTGGCTCAGACAGGTCAGGTCCCAGAGAGTAGTGGTATCATACTGAAGTAATTTTGGTTATTTTTAGTGAGTAAGATTTCCAAATGCCTCAAAAATGTGTTAAAATGGGGGGGGGGAGTAGGGGGAGGGTGACAAACGCTTAAAAACAACACAATTTGATCAGCATAAACCAAAATTTTTAGGTTGCCTGCTGTTTCATTGCTAGTACTATTTGAAGGTGCGTTAATTATGAAGCCTTAACTGTACACAAAGAGAGGTTTAACACTAACAGTCAATCCCTCAGAAATTGATCAAAACTTATACCTGACAATTTAACTTTGTGAAGGATTGATGAAATTATAGGTTACCTCTTTAACTTACAGAAAATGATAAATATTGCATTTACCAAGAATGGTACAGTATGAACTATGAACACAACGTGCATGAATGTTGCTCACATACAATTTATCAGAGAATTCCTGGGTGTACACAGTACACAATAAATTTGTGGCCTATATTGTGCAAACATTACCAGGTGTCGTCGTCGTCTGCATCTGAATGAACGTCCAAATCGCCCATGCTTTCACTGACACTACGACTGTTTTTCCTCAACTTTGTATTACCGTGTACTGACGTCCTTCCAACACCCTCTGTACCTTTTTCAGTATCTGTGTGTGATCCTTCTCCGTGTTGTTGTAATGTATTTGACTTCGTTGAAGGGACGGTTACTTGTGAGTAGTTATCCGCCTTTTGACGTAAAATTTCATTTTGTTTCTCTAGCTTGTCGACTAAATCTTGTAATTTTCTAACTTCGTCTTTCTTTTCTTCACCGTAATCTCGCAAATCAGTCATATTTGTTTCAAGTATGCACGGTTGCCCGGCGTTTTCGACTTCACGAGAAAGATTTCTTGGTATCTGTTAGTGTTTTGCCTTTACGAGAATTAGGTTTGGGCGAAAGTAATAGTCAGATCCCTTCTGGTTTTTATAATGCAAGTGCTTTTAATATCATTTAAATTATTCTAGTGACACATAGAATGCTATTAATATTCCAAATTAATTAAAAAACTTTATTTAGACCATTTATGCGGATTACATATTATAGAAAACTCAAAAGTGGTTAAAAACTATTATTTCTTATCAAATCAGATCTAATATAGTTCCAGCGCTACATAATGTAATTGCGGTAGGAAGGAAGTGTTACTCCTTCTACTGCTGAAACTCACGTCGTCATTTTTTTCGTCTACTCCAAGCTGGGTGGAATATATAAATGCAGTGAATTGTGAACAATATTTCATTATATCACGAAATACATTCTTAGACTGTTCGTTGCCCTAAGATTCAGTTGCTGATCTCTCAATTGGAGGGCGCTGAACTGTAGAAATATTGATCAGAGTTGTCATTGCCCATTTCAATTTCACACATTACACATTTTTGAAGGGTACATGAACATTTTAAGGAAGAACTGTATGTCAACCCTAACTAGATGAACCTGAGATTGCACAATACAGTAATACGATTTCATTCTGAGTTCGGTGTTTCTCTTTCAAATTTGTGTCCAGACAACCAGGGTTGTCATCAAAAGGTGAGAACAGCTTCATTATGTACCGTTCTTCAGACTTTTTGACCAGCAAGCTGAATGAAAATAAGAGGCAAGCTTCAATACTCTGTAAATATATGATATATTTTGGCCCTACCAATACAGGTTCATTCAAATCATTCGCAGAACTGCACCCTAAATAGGTACGTATTAAACAACAACAGGTGGAATACATAAATTTGATCATAAGTAGGAGTTGCCTATTTTCCTCTGTCTCTTTTCTTTTCAAGTTCCATGATGCTGTTGTTACTTCTGCTTGTCTCAGGCTTACTCCTGCCTCTGCTTGTCTTAGCTCTCCTTCTAAAGGCTTATATTGCCATTTTTGGCAAGAGACATGCCACAACACTTTCCTCAGAGACATCTCAAGAGAGGACAACCATTGGCTTCTTTCATCCCTACTGTAATGCAGGTGGTGGAGGAGAAAGAGTCTTATGGTGTGCAGTCCGAGCAATTCAGAAAAAGTAAGCAATAAATTCAGTAATTAGTATTTATTAAATCACATTCAAAGCCTGAGCTAACATTGATTCAAACTAAGGCAAGTAAGTACCGCTCACGTATAACTCCGCGTAGACGTATACTCTACGTTTATCTACGCGATTATACAATGTTATACGTTTCTGTACGCAACTTTCTACGCGGCGTCTACGCGGTGTCTATGCGGCTAAGGGCTTCGCTCTAGTGCCCCTGAATAGGGATTATATGCGCGTAACTCATACAATCTCGTATAATCTGTAAACATAGGGTGTTCGCAGCCGCTTTACAAAGCAGAGCTTCTATGGGTTAGAATAAACTGTGATGAAGAAAAGAGTCGGTAAACTCAGTATCCCACCAAGCCCAATTAATGACTTTCGAAAATATTCAACCACAGAGTTAGCATATATATACTTGAGCCGATAAGAATAAGAGTTACAAAGAAATCAGCGCTACTAGGAGCACAAATAATCGATACAATCAGTGCAAAACTTTAGCAAGGGAACTATATTAATTACGACAATGTGCCCCAGTCTGTTACTATTTATACGAGTTCCTCCCGTTAGGCATTAAATTGAATGTAGGTAACAATCTATGAGAACTAGGTAGGCCTTGGCCGATCCTACCTCTTAGCCTACATCACAAGATACGCCTTATACACCTCGAAAGAAAACCACGATAACCTTAAATGAAAAACAATATTTTGCACTTGAAGATCTGACTTCCCCCAAAATGCAGTGATAAGGTTTAGACCCAGTACTTCTTAATACATTGAGATTCCAATTACTAGTCAAAAATATTTTCTGAAGAAAAACCTTACGATATTTTTCACAAATATTGATGCTTAGATAAGTGCTTCCTCACAATCAACGAGCTGCCCCGAAATTCACTCCGCTTAGGTAAAACTTCTATATAACACGTGGAAAAACCCAAGTTTTTACACACATAATTCCCATTGACATTGGTCACGGAACATAAGTAGGTCATCGACATTCGAACTTGCCCAAGTTCATCGCACCATGGGAACGACACAACACATTGAACATGATAGTACATTTTCCCGCCATCTGGACGCCGAGTGTAACTTTTGGTGTAATATGAAAATTATTAATGGTACTGGGCTGCGTGGTTAAAACTTAACCTATTACGACACACACATTTTAGGAAGTTGTTGTAGAAGTAACTTTTGTATCAAATGTTAAGTACTGTACTTTATAAAAGACGGTTCTCTTCAGGTGGTAAGGAAAAGGGGTGTTTCTGTGAACTCAATCTCTTTGTATAGTATTTGGATACTTAAAATGACGATGTACAGTGATGTACCTGCAGTTTCTATTTCTCTTTAAGTGAGCTCTACTTAGCATTTTTATCCTTTGTGGATCTTTATTGGAATAAATAAGAAATGTATTGTTTGACGCCAATATTTAACGGTAAGCATTTCTTAAATTGTTGACTGAGCTTCAAAATCCATTTTCAAAATGTTTTCATGAAGGTTTTATAAAATCGACATATAGCAAGGGTAGGAAAATATTAACTTAACCACTTTAACAAAAGTTGTTCTATCCAAATAAAGTACATGTTTCTCGTACTGAGATCAGAAGAAAAAAAAAACGCCGACCATTTTTCTTCCTTTCATGCGCTAATACTAGTTTGGAATATATGGCAACCTTTACAAAATAATTTTTAAGGATAGCTTAGATTTCTTGTTATCCGAATAGAGACTTGGGAATCAGGAAAAAGGAGGCCGCTTGCGCGGATGAGAAACATGTTTTGTTTTTAACCGGCCCTGCTTCAAAGTGGTTGTTGGAAGTTTTTTTTTTGACACAAGAACTGCTTAGTAATACTTTATTATTTCTTCAAAATGTTGCCAACTATTCAAAGTCAACTTATACTCCGTGGAACATAACCTCTACAACTGAAAAAAAAGTCGGGAAAAGAAACACAGAATAGAAACCCATTTGACGAAAAACAGTTATAAGTTCTATGCCGGCAAACACTTTACCTGCGTCCTCTTCGCTGCTAGGTAAATATCACGTCTTAAACTACGATTTAAGAAACGGCTTTTTCAAACATCTCACTAGTTCTTTCAACGACTTTAATCCCTATTCATTGAGCACAATAGCATTTCCTGCGTATAAACTCGTACAGGGATTATACGAGGTGTCTACGCGGCGTCTACACGGCAATTTGTTTGTCAACGAGTTTATACGCGATTGTACGTGTTGATACGTCTTTATACGATTCTGTGCGCGTACACATGTCCAGTTATACGTGAGCGGTACTGTACTTCAAGCCTTACTTAAATTCTAACAATGAATTGACAGGTCAGAGCAGAAATAACCATTTGACACAGTCATCACCCTCTTTGAAGTGTGTTATTTTCTTCATCATGCTTTCTATGTTTATTGCATTGGGTGCACTACAATTTAAAAATGTGTATTTCACTTCACAGGTACAAGAATGTTGATTGTGTTATCTACACGGGAGATGTTGAGGCCAAGGCAGAAGACATTGTCCAGAGAGCAAGAAACCGATTCAACATTGTTCTCCCGAGAGCTGTAGAGTTTGTCTTTCTAACGAGAAGAAACTTTGTTGAGGCTAAGACGTACCCTGTGCTTACACTTCTTGGACAGAGTCTAGGATCAGTAGTGCTAGGTTTCGAAGCCCTGTCAAAGTTTGTCCCAGATATTTATATCGATTCAATGGGCTATGCGTTTACTCTTCCTCTCTTTAAATATGTTGGAGGGTGCAAGGTAGCATGCTACACCCATTACCCTACTATCAGCTTGGATATGCTCTCTCTCGTTTCTAAGCGTACCGTTTCCTACAATAATCAAGGATTCGTTGCCAACAATCCCATCTTAAGTAGGTTCAAAGTTTTATACTATAAGTTATTTGCTCTTCTGTACGGCTTTGTCGGAGCTCGGGCGGACGTGGTCATGGTTAACTCCTCTTGGACCTACGGGCACATCAGTTCATTGTGGGGCAAGCCGTCCTGCACCAGTGTTGTATACCCACCTTGTGATACCAAAGAATTTTTAAGTATTAAAGGCATTCCAGATGATGAAAAGACTGTCAAATCCATTGTTTCAATAGCTCAGTTTAGACCTGAGAAAGACCACAAACTGCAAATCAGATCTTTTGCCAATTTCTTGAAAAGGCTTTCGGAGAGTGAGAAGGAGGAAGTTAAATTAGAGTTGATTGGGAGCTGTCGCAATGCAGAAGATCAAAGCAGAGTTGATGAATTGAAGGCCTTGAGTGAAGAACTTGGAGTCAATGAAAGAGTTGACTTTTTGTTGAGTGTACCATTTGATGTTCTAAAAGATCGCCTAGCTAATGGTACAATGGGACTTCATACCATGTGGAATGAGCACTTTGGCATAGGTGAGCTTATCTGGTTTTCTGTCTTTCTTTAGCATTTCAAGAGATGAAAATGTCTTTTCCTATGATGGAGAGTTTGAGGAAAACATTGAAAAATGTGTTCTGTCAAAGCCATCTTAGTAATGTTAATGGGCACTTTTGAAAATATCAAAATGTTCACCTTTCCTTTCATAATTTGAAAAGAATCAAGAAGTAGAAAAAGTACCACAATATAGCTTCAACAATGCACTCAACCTCCATAAAAAAGCATTCGCTGAAGGTGTATCAGGATGGAACCCAATATATTACTTACAGCAAAGCCAAATATGTGTTTTCCTTGTATTGCAATCACTGAGACATCATCCGGCCATTTCACTTGAGTATGATTATATATGGAAATGCAAACAAGTATTTTGAATACCTCCTGATGCATCAGGGAAGAGACAGATGGGTTTTTACATTTCATCTTTCTTTTGTAGGTGTTGTGGAGTGCATGGCTGCTGGCACCATTATCATAGCACACAACACCGGAGGCCCTAAACTGGACATTGTCATTCCTTACCAGGACAAAACCACAGGATTTTTGGCATCTGACGAGGCTGGTTATGCAGACGCCATGGAGAAGGTCTTTAGGATGTCTATTAACGAGAGACAAGAGATCAGAGAGGCAGCCAAGGCCTCGGTGGTTCGATTCTCCGACCAGGAATTTGAGATTTCATTTCTAGCTGCAGTTGAGTCCTTATTTGCATAAATGAAAGTTGTAGTAGGATGCATCATTAGCTATTTGATGGGAGGTTTAGAGAAGAGAGGAGAAGGTGCTAAGAACATTGAGAGAGAAGGACAAGGAGACAATGGAATCTCTGTTTACATGCAGTGGCGGAGCATCCATACAGTCGGGGGGGGGCGAGTGCCCCCCCTGACAGACTCAAATGGACTGCTGGCGCCCTTTTCAGCTTTTTACCACTCTTTACTTATTCACGATTATTGACTTTTTTTATTGCGCTCTCATCTACCTATTGACATTTGTCACATTTTTTTGGTGTAATTTTCTGAAAAATTCTCTAACACAAATGGCGATGACACGTACTTATTCTTCAATTATCTGCAAATTAGCAAGGCCCGGAAAGGGTCGTTTCCAGCGATCTAGGGAGTACTTTACTCAAAAAATGTTTGTACGCTCCGCGCCAACCTGTGGTGGCGCTCTGCTTAGATAGTACCGAAAGCCCCCCCTACAGACCATTCTCGCCCCCCCTGACAAATACCCCTAGCTCCGCCACTGTTTACATGACCAGCATTTTTATATTTTTCCTGATTTGTATGAACACTGAACAGTCTTATTATGTTTCACTGGGAGCGTGGTTGGGGGGGGGGGGCACATAGAACACGGAGAGTATTGGGGGGTTGAGGATGGGATTAATAGGAAGTGAGAACAGGGTGCAGGGCAAGGTAGTTTCAAAGTATAGGAAAAGGGGGTAATTTAGAGGATAACAAGGAGGGTAGGGAGGACTTGCAATTTTGTCTTTGATATTATTTAGATATTGCACCAAATGCAGTGACAATGAGACCTCTTTCATCCTGAAAAGGGAGAAAATAAAGTGATCCTCAAAAACTATTACTTAGTTTTAGATTTAGCTGATCAGAAGTATTTGTACCAAAATGGAAGACATAACAACTCCCTGGACATACGTACATAACCATTTGGAAAATTTGCAGTTATAACTTCAGGATGAGCAAGTGGATTGACAGGAAATGCCAGAGAGGTAAATTAGGTTAAAAACACAATGAACAAGGCAATAAATGTATTTATCTACATATTTATTCACACAAGTTTATCAATTTGGATGACAGACATGTTGAACTGCTACTAAATATGGAAAATTGCAGCTGTTACTTCTGGGTAAACAAGTGGATTTTATGGGAATTGTATGGGGAGTGATTAATATGTTCACAAATGAAAAACACTTAGCTTCTTTAAAACCACAGGGAATAACTCTCCTGCACAAGGCATTTCATGAGTTAAATCGGTAAAAATGTATCAAAATCCAAACTCTGATTTCAACACATCGGAACTTGAAGTTTTGGAAAGCAAGGATAAATGTTGAGCATATAATTTAAGTCAGAAATAATAGGTCACAGATAATACCTAATCTCTTGATTATTTATGTGCATAATGGCAGAAGATTGCACAATTAGTCATTAAGTTCCACATAAATATTAATAAAAGTTCCAACAAATCAACAATCAGAAGGGTTAAATGATTTCAATAATGTAAATTCTAACACCATGAATGAAATAAAAAACTGCCTTTCTTATGAAGTATATGCATGTTAGAAAAATTATGCAGATTTTATAGAGTAAACTACCTTATATATAAATCCCTTGTGTAAATCTAAGGTTAACAAATGTCCATGTTTCCATGGGAATGCACGTTTTCTTTCTTAGAATCAAGAGCCGAATAGTTTTAAACGTTATGATGTCCACAAAAATGATAAATTGCCAATAGTAATAGTTCTGCTACTATTCATACCTTAAAATGAGTTAGAGCTTTAAGTTACTTCAAATCTTATACCATTTTCATGCAGGAACCCATCAAAATAAATTTTTACCACAAAGGGGACAGGGAACCCCTCAACTAAGACCCTCTTTGTTGTGACAATATGGTTACTCTATAGAAACCACAAATTACAGAGCATTCCAGTTGACACGTTTCAGAACTTGTACTTTAATAGCCCGTACAAAGTATGACAAAAACGTGTAGAAAAGCAATCCTAAGAATGTTTCATTCCATAAGTTTATCAAACACTCATTGTAACTTGACTGTATCTATGAAGTAATGACAAGTAAGAAGACTAAATAAACATGAAAAATTGTGACCAAACTTTGTGATATATTTCTTATAATGCTTGTTTAGTGCTTGTGGTGAAAGTGCTGAATACTACCTCAATATTGCTCTGTATGAATATCATCTTGGTGCTCATAATTTATGGATGTGCCACAGTGAATTATTCACAGATTTAATGAGTGGAATTTTGCGTATCAACAGCACAAAATTGTTAACTCTTATGCATGTGTTAAATAGTTAAAAATTAATTCTTTCAAAATAAAATTCAACTTGATATTCTGAAAAGTTTCATTTAGCACTGGTTAATGTCAGGAACACATGTAAGGCACTGCTGGTTCACTAGATATACACCTCAGTCTCGTCCATTGATTTATATGCACTTCACAAATTATGATGGTTAATACACAACCCTGAGTCTTGCATGTATTCATAGTAAAGAATTCAATTCAGAAGTGAAAAGATGGTTGAGGGAGGGACCGAAATCTTGCTCTTTAATTTTCGCAACTATGGTGCAAATTATCACATGAGGAAACCCTGCCGTAGATACCATCAAACATTGTGTGTCAGTTCTAGTATCTGTCCAACCAAGGCAGGTTTATTTACATAAGATGAAAATAAATCAATTCTAATCAGTGTTCATGATTATTGTATACTGTGGTAAGACTAGAGTATCAGCACTGTAACATTCAAAGACTAGTACAGGGCCTACATTTCAGTTCACAGAGTGAAGAGTTTAGTCATGACATTATTTCAGAGTTAATTAACCCCAAAATCCCATACCATGGACTTTTGGCATAAACTCCTGGTAATGAAAACTGAAGTCTTTTGAAAAAATTTGCAATGAAAACATCCAATAATGGCCAGCCTGTAATGAGTGTACCCCAATTCTCAACATGATACTGAGATTTCACATAGTAGTACAGAACATAAATGTCTTCATGAGACCTGTTACTTCGACTGCCACTGGTCAAACTCTATTTAAAAATAAACTCCCATCAAAAAAAAAACAGCAATGACATGTGTATAAGATTTGAACAGCCCACTAAATATTATTATTTACATTACTACCCTCGGCAGATTTATTTCATGTGTTTCTTCCTCGAAGCAGAGATTTAGTCACATCTTTTTACCTTTGTTCTTCTTTAATTAAAGAGGCCAGTCGTTTCATACCCTGATGATAAAGAAAACACAGGATTTAAATTTTCCCGTATAAGTTTTAAAGGCACACTACCTGCTTGAGTTGTGTGTCTGTTGTAAAGTGTAAAGTTCAGAAGTACATTAAAGATATATTTCATTAACATCTTAATTTACGTCATGAAGGCCTGTCAGGCAGTGTTTGTTTTTCATTTCAACCTCCACGATGTACATCCACATGTTGGGGAAGTTGAAATGGCTCAACATAGATAGAAACTCAATTTTTACATTAGATTTTGTAACTGGATCCTCCATTCCCCAACCCTGTAATAACTTTTGACTTTAACAAATCAGTTCTAATTTATACTTACTTCATCCATAGCTTCGTCAGAACACACAGAGTAGCAAGCCCGGATATATTGAGAGGTGCCTTCACTGACATCAAATACATCCCCAGGAACGAACAGAACTTCCTTCTTCATGGCTTTTTTCATGATCATGTCCTTTGTGTCCTGAACACCTGGTAGTTTCATCCATAAAAACATCCCACCCGTTGGAACATTCCACTCTGCTAGACCTGACAGATTGAGGAAAGTAAACAGTTACCATGGCTACAATTACAACAAGGAATTCCATGAATATATTGTAATTCACAGGTTTGTAAAGAACTGTGACAGGAGTCAGTTTTCAACCCAAGGAGATCATGCAGTTACTCAAATCAAGGCATCGATAAACTCATTGTTAACGGCTCAACGTGGCCATAAAATGAATGAAAGTGACAATATCTCTGGTAGTGTTACCTTCCAAGAATAATTCAGTGGTAAATAAATTTAGACTTGTCAAAGCAGCATTGAATTGCATGATTAGGAAGTTATGGACTGCAATGATAAGGTTTCATGCTATATTATGTTATTATATTAAAGGTCAAAGCCACATTTACCTCTGAATTATTCCTTCAATAGTCTGATCTTAATAAGAGGTCTGAAAACATTTGTAACAAATACCTTCAACTGTTACTCTCACCTGTTCAACCATAAAGTCAAACGTAAAATCAACAGTTACTCTCACCTGTTAACCACTTGTCTGCTGCCCTCAGCATTACATCTCGTCTTTGCTGATAAAACTCTGCTACTTTCTCAGAATGTGCAAGAAATCCGTCCATGCCCCATTTCTCCAACAGCTTGAAAATGATCATCTGAATAAAAACAAAAGCAAGACTATATAAAAAAAAATAAGGTTGCATTTACTTATGTAACAATGGGCTCATTTTGGTCTTCACAGGTCATATCAACACTATACTAATTTCAATGTTTTCAGTTTTCTATGTCACTAGGTTAAAGCTCAAGTAATGCAATGAAAGGTTTGTATATGGCTTAGCTAATTTAGTTCTTCTTTGGAAACTTTGAGGCATATGAGTTATATCATTTAAAATCATGACATCAATCCATGCATCACAAAAAATAGTGACAAATCTCACACAAACAGCTCTCCATTTATAAACAACTTTGTAGATTGTATTAAATCCTGCAATTATTACAATTAAAATTAGCAGGTTATACGCCTAAATCATTTAATCACCACTTCCAGCCCCCTCCCCCTTCCCATGCCCAAACAGCTCTTTACCACATAAACATTATTCACCTTTGAAGAAATAGGAATTCATTGTCCAGAGATATTTATTAATGATATTATCTGCTCAGATGCTACCAAACTAATCATTGGACTCTGCACTCATGTATTTTCCTTGAGGGAAAGCTTATTGTTGTCATCAGGATGCAGTAAATATGTTCTTACAATCTAAGCATTTAAATCTCACACAGATATTATACTAAACACATGTATCCATTTGATAATCTTCACTGTATCGATGCTGAAATCCCACCTGAGATACTGCCGAGGAGTGAAGAACTGATGCTTCCATGTGCAGCTGTATTCTATAGATGAGTGCCTTAGGTCCCGATACAAACCCTACTCTGATACTGTCATGAAAAACAGAAGACACAAAAATAATCTATCAGACTCAAAGGAGTGGTGTACCCTTGATGCTTTGCATGGTGGGGTGGTGGGGGAGGGGAGGGACGTAAGGGAAAGGAATGCTAGAGGAATAAGCATCCCCAACTCTGGGGTTCTTACAACCCACTACAAGCAAAAAATTGTGGGCAATAGACACCACTCCCTCCAGAGGTAAGGCAACTCTTCTTTGTTAATAGATTGTCCATCACATGGACAGACATTGACGTTTGGATTCAGGTTTTTGTATAAACATTGGAAGATGACTTGTCTAATTAACATCTTGCTATCAATATTTGACATAACAGATACTACTCTTTGTCTTTGTAACAGATATCAATTCCTCTGCCCTCTCTAATCACCCCAGACATCAACTTCTCTGTCTTCTCTAATAACCTCAGATATCAATTCCTCTGCTCTCTCTAATCACCCCAGATAATCATTTCCTATGTCTTTTCTAATAACCTCAGATATGAATTCCTCTACCCTCTCTAATCACCTCAGGAAAGGTCCAAACATTAAAAAAAAAGTAGAAAAACAACATGCTTTGAAAGTGACTGTAAGAAAGTGCTTGAAAGGAATTACATTTCCATACCCTGCCGAAAGAACCTTTGAGAAAGAGTCGAACCGCAGAACTCGGCCATCTACATCCATGGATTGAAAACTAGGTAACCGTGGCTGCAAGGAAAGAGCAATTAATAACGAGTTATGTAAATGCCTCATGCAAAGCTAGCCAATCATCTAACTGCTATCAGACTTTCTAGGAAATATTACAACATATATCTGTTGAGTGATATAAACTGTTCTGCACAGCTGAAATAGATCAGTTGAGAAATAAACTAGCATTTTAGGATGCAATCAGAAACATAAATTCCTCAAATAATTATAGTATGAACAATACATATCAGAGGGCTTATCATCTTTTCTTAAATCACATACAAACAAAATTGTTAAAATACATAGCAAAGAAGAATTGTTTTACTGGAAAAAAAAAACCCACATTTTTATTTTATAAAAAAAATTAAACTATTGAAGATATTTTAGGAGACCTACCTTGTTGAATTGTAAGAAGTAATATGGATCGTCTTCAATAATCAATAAGTTGTAATCCTGACAAATCTTGTAAATATCTCTTCTTCTCTCTAACGTAAGACTAACTCCACTCGGATTGTCACCGTTAGGAACTGTATACAGTAGCCTTGGTATATCTGATCTGAAGAAAAAAATGAAAGAAAAAATACACAAATATAGAATTCTGAGCTTCCAAGTAATAACATCAGCAAATAATATTATATAAACAAAATAACAGAATTTTACAGACTTATCCTACCTTGAGCTGTCGGACTGATTGTGTACTTTTCAAATATAATCCAGGAATGAAAAGAGAAACCTTAATTAAAACCATTATTCAAACAATATTTTCATATGAATACATCAAAATTATTTCATGTTTAGTTGTGACGTAACAAATACTTATCAAGAGAGATGCAGACGTAAGCTGCTGTTCAACTAATAAATTAACTTATGAACAGGGTCTTCAATGAATCATTTATATGGTACAGCATAGCAAACTGCTATGCAAATTGTTACAGGACTGCAAATATACATAGCGAGTTGCTGCACACATGAACCGTAGTATTTTACAAAGAGAAACTACAGAGCCTTCAAAATTGCTACACAAAATATGAACACTAAATTATTTCCTGCTCTATATCCTAAACCCTGCTCTATATCCTAACCCCTGATCTCTATCCTACACCATTAAGGTCTTTGACATTCTTCAAATGGCAACTGAGTAGCACTTGGCATTCCTGAAGCCATGATTATCATGGTACGAGGACATTTTACTACACTGTAATCAAGATCTAGTCATCAACTAACTTACGTATCACTGTAAGCATCCTCTTTGCTCCATCTTGAAAGCTTGTTCTTCAAACTTTCTGGTTTCATGCCATCTTTATCGGATTCTACTAAGATGTATTCAGGTTTGTATGGTTCTAACTGAGGATGAAATCAATATGGACACAATGGCAAATTTGGGATTTCATGGCTGGAGGTAATTTTATCAAACAATATATGCAGAGATACATTTCCTATGTACATATCTCAAACTATGTACAGGAATGTTCAAGATGTCTCTCACATTCTCCTTCAGCAAAGAACAATCCAGGCAAGATAGTTACAAATATTAAGAGAACCCCCCCCCCAAAAAAAAAAAATTAAACCAAATTAACCACATATTCACAATAGTCTCTCAATTACGGCCCTTCATAGCAAAGTGAAGTAATCAAACCAGTGCAAATTGTGTAAAATCTTCTTACAAAAACAGCAGAGTACATACCACATAATAAACTTGGCAATCTACTAACGAAAAAATAACAAATTTAGGCATAGGTTACATTTGATGTGTAGCAGACCACAAAACTGGTTGCCATTATTGCAGGGCACATAGTATCACTGTTTCACTGCTTTGATGGAATTACTATTAATTCCAATGGAGTGGCAATGATAAGGACCCAAAAAAGATTATACATGCATTCCACACTGAATGGAGGTTGCCCCTTGTGTGTCTACAAGGAAATAAGAAAGGTACAAGATTGGGATTCCACTTACAATGCTTCTGGTTCCAGAGTACACAGGAGAAGACATGAGAACTTTATCACCTTCCCGAAATAACATCTCAAATGCCTGTTGAATATCAACACAAAATCTTAGTATTGTACCCATTGAAATAATTTAGAAAGTTAACTATTGGAAACCTACCAGTACTTGTCCACAAATCTTTCTTATTCTAATCTCCAAACATATGTGCTATAGCTTACAATGATTCCACATCTGTGGTATAGCATACAATGGTTCCACATCTGTGGTATAGCATAGAATGATTTCACATCTGTGGTATAGCATACAATGGTTCCACATCTGTGGTATAGCATAGAATGATTTCACATCTGTGGTATAGCATACAATGATTCCACATCTGTGGTAAAGCATACAATGGTTTCACATCTGTGGAATAGCATGATTTCATATCTGTGGTATAGCATACATTAAATTCATATCTGTGGTATATCATAGAATGATTTCACATCTGTGGTATAGCATACAATGATTCCACATATGTGCTATAGCATACAATGGTTTCACATCTGTGCTATAGCATAGAATGGCTTCACATCTGTGGTAAAACATACAATGGTTTCATATCTGCAGTATAGCATGATTTCATACCTGTGGTATAGCATAGAATGATTCCACATCTGTGCTATAGCATACAATGATTTCACATCTGTGGTATATCATACTGTACAATGATATCACATCTGTGCTATAGCATACAATGATTCCACATATGTGCTATAGCATACAATGATTCCACATATGTGCTATAGCATAGAATGGCTTCCACATCTGTGGTAAAACATACAATGATATCACATCTGTGCTATAGCATAGAATGATTTCACATCTGTGGTATAGCATACATTAAATTCACATCTGTGGTATAGCATACATTAAATTCATATCTGTGGTATATCATAGAATGATTTCACATCTGTGGTATAGCATACAATGATTCCACATATGTGCTATAGCATACAATGGTTTCACATCTGTGCTATAGCATAGAATGGCTTCACATCTGTGGTAAAACATACAATGGTTTCACATCTGCGGTATAGCATGATTTCACATCTGTGGTATAGCATAGAATGATTCCACATCTGTGCTATAGCATACAATGATTCCACATATGTGCTATAGCATACAATGATTCCACATATGTGCTATAGCATACAATGATTTCACATCTGTGGTATAGCGTACATTAAATTCACATCTGTGGTATAGCATACATTAAATTCATATCTGTGGTATATCATAGAATGATTTCACATCTGTGGTATAGCATACAATGATTCCACATATGTTCTATAGCATACAATGGTTTCACATCTGTGCTACAGCATAGAATGGCTTCACCTCTGTGGTAAAACATACAATGGTTTCACATCTGCGGTATAGCATGATTTCATATCTGTGGTATAGCATAGAATGATTCCACATATGTGCTATAGCATACATTGATTTCACATCTGTGGTATATCATACTGTACAATGATATCACATCTGTGCTATAGCATACAATGATTCCACATATGTACTATAGCATACAATGATTCCACATATGTGCTATAGCATAGAATGGCTTCACATCTGTGGTAAAACATACAATGGTTTCACATCTGTGCAATAGCATACAATAATTCCATTTCAAAATAAGTATTAAACAAACCATGCAAAGTCCATGTTGACTGCCAGTGGTTATTAAGAGCTCTGTTTTTTGGTCGCCATCACCAAGAGAGAAATTTGGAGGCTTGTGTAGATGCTGCAGCATACTCATTAACCAAGAGTGTAGACCAGCAATTCTGAAAAAAAAAAGTTTTGGATGAAAAGGTTACCATGCAAGCAGAAGTGGAGCCAACATTTATCATTTTGCTCACTCCCACCCCACCCCCTCTCTCCCAACCCCTTCCAAATCCCACTCACCCAAAAGAAAGATTAAAAGAGGCAAGCGTGAGACAGAGAAAAACAAAGAAAAATTTTACTCAAAGATTGTTTGAATGAGAAGAAGTCTGGTCAACTAACACATTGAACAAATGAGAATCATAATAAGAATGAGAATAATAACCGCAGTACAACTTTTTGGAAGTTAACCAGAAAGTTTAAATGTTTATTGCACTTCTTCCTGACTTTCTCATTTTCAATAGAGCAACACACTATATATCATAGGATTGTATCACACTTTTTGTTTACACCACATCTTTGCATACCAAAATGTGGAGAGAACTTTGAAGCACATATATCTGAATTAAAATACTGTAGACCTAAAAACAGAGCAGCTGGCTTTAGCTCTACATGGAAAATTTGCCCCCTGTCCAAGATTGAAAGAAATAACTCCAAAGTATGGATCCTAAATAAAGAAGATGGAAATAAGTAAAACTTACCCTGGGGTAGGGTTATACTGCAAAGCTTTCTTCATATCTGTGTTATTGATTTCAATACTGGTACCATCTCTGAAATAAAATAATGGTCAAATTTTGGACAAAATAGACTATTATGTCTCTAGTAAAAAGTTACTGTACCTTCAGGTTTGATATAATAGAACATTTTTAAGAATTTAAATATGTGAAAATTCAAAATATTAGTAAATAATATCTTAAAATATAACATTTTTGCATGGGCTTGGAAACTAGTCGGGTGATACTGACAAATAATGAAAAAAAATGCAAATCCGCAAATGCAAACTTGAGAGCAATAGCATAATTTGACCTTAATACTTACGTTAACTTAAATGTCGCTTCTTCAAATGGGAACTGAGACGCATTTAGACAAATAGACTATTACTCTCTAGTTAAAAGTTACCTTCAGGTTTGATATAGTAGAACATTCTTATAAAATTAAATATGTGAAAATTCAAAATATCAATAAATAAAATATTAAACAATAAAACTTTGCATGGTCTTGGAAACTAGTCAGGTGATACTGACAAAACAATGAACAGACAAAAAATTTGCAACTCTGTAAATGCAAATTTTAATGGCAATTTAGCATAATTTGACCTTAATACTTACGTTAACTTAAATGTCGCTTCTTCAAATGGGAACTGAGAAGCATTTGGCATTCCTGAAGCCATTGATATCATGGTTGGTGGACTCTTATACAAAATTTCAGCTATGAAGAAAAAGTAAGTTGCAAACATTGTCACTGCTACTGTACAGTAATCATTTACTTCATTAGTTGTAAATGAGCTTACATAAAACAACAAAACTTTGTGGTTCTGAATCAGAAGAAGATATATAATTAAAACCCGCCACATTAAACAACATAAACAGTCTCTCTTGAGCTGGAAATATTACAGAGAAAAATAAGTTCTGTGGCATAGAAAAGCACTTTGAAAGGGGTAAATAACTCAAATACAGGTGTATCATTTTGGGTCCATCATACTATTCAGTTTCTTCTTCAGTAATTTCAAAATTTAAATAACAAACATTAAATAAAATTTAAAATGGGGAGTTGGCTATTGTAGAAAGTGACTCTCTACCTCCCCTTCCACCAAGCCCCCTCCCCTCTCCTCCCCACACACATTCTTTCATTTTCAAGGAGGTTAACACTTACTCATTAATCGAATTGGACTTCTCTGTCTTGCTTGACTCAAGCTGTTGATAAACCTTAAGTAGTTCATGTTGAACTGATGGAAAACTGATACCTACATAGTATAGAAACAAATACATTTTTAAAATCTTATATTATATTATTATTATTATTATTATTATTAATATTTTAGACTCAAAAGACTTAAAATGTCATAACTATTCGCCTCAAATTTTGGCACGTCAAAATTGCTAGAAGTTTGAAGTAATTTCTTGGAGGTTTTGATTTCTTTTACTTTTTCATAAGCATGCAGGAGTGTTAAAATAGACTCATATATTGAAGAGTGTTAAAACAGACACACATTCAAGAGTGTTGAAACGGACACACATTCAGGAGTGTTGAAACGGACACACATTCAGGAGTGTTGAAACGGACACACATTCAGGAGTGTTAAAACAGACACACATTCAGGAGTGTTAAAACAGACACACATTCAGGAATGTTAAAACAGACACACATTCAGGAGTGTTGAAACAGACACACATTCAGGAGTGTTGAAACAGACACACATTCAGGAGTGTTGAAACAGACACACATTCAAGAGTGTTAAAATAGGCACATGGCATACAGGAGTGTTAAAACAGAAAAATAGATTCAGGAGTGTTAGAAATAAGCACATGGCATTCAGGAGTGTTAAAACAGACACATACATGCAGGACTGTTAAAACAGACACAACATTCAGGACTGTTAAAACAGACATATATATTCAGGAGTGTTAAAAGCGACACATATATTCAGGAGTGTTAAAAGCGACACATATATTCAGGAGTGTTAAAACAGACATACATTTAGGAGTGTTAAAACAGACATATATATTCAGGAGTGTTACAATAGGCACATAAATTCAAGAGTGTTAAAACAAACACACATCGAGGAGTGTTTAAACAGACACATACATTCAGAACTGTTAAAACAGACATATATATTCAGGAGTGTTACAATAGGCACATACATTCAAGAGTGTTAAAACAGACACACATTCAGGAGTGTTAAAACAGACACACATTCAGGAATGTTACAATAGGCACACATTCAGGAGTGCTAAAACAGACACCATACATTCAGGACAAAAACAGACATATATATGCAGGAGTGTTAAAATAGACACATCCATGCAGGGAGTGTTAAAATAGACGATTAAACGTTTCAGTTGGAATAATTTCTTTAAGAGTGGCAGTTGTTTTGTTATTGTCTTATTGTCCTATTGTATGAAATTGTGTATTTTGCTTTGTTGTACTTTGATTGGTCTCTTTCTCTGTATTTTAGGTAGCGAAGCACCCCGTCAAGCCCGCAAGGGTTTTTTGTTCCGCTTCCTTCACTTCATGTATTATTCACTACTACTTCATGTTATTTGTTATTTGTAATCGTTTAAATGCATGTTGTGAAAAACGAATCAATGAAATGAAATGAATTGTTTGTTTACATTTGATCATGTTTCTAGCATATTTGGGACACTACTGATGACCTTTAAATACAGTGCAAGAGTAAAATTTGAATTTCATGAGAAAGTTTTTAAAATGCCTTCACTCTTTCACAACATATTTGTTAATCTTGGTGGACTATATTCTTGTTTGAGGTGTATTTTCCTTGCTTAAAACTTTTAAAGCATTGTAAACCAAATATACTTTTGAAGGCCATTTATATGTAATATTGGTTGTTATTCACAGATTAGCAAAGGTTTATAGAAACTAATGATAACAAATTTTAACTGTGCAGTAGGTTCATAACACTCCTGCAAATCTTGTATTTTGAAAATCCAAACCAACAATTATAATAACAAGATTTCTAAATGCCCCTAAATTATGTACAAGTTGGCAATAACAAAATATACATGAGCACCTTTGATGGGATAGCAGTAGCAATTGATATCTCCACAAATATTTGAAATCTATAGCTTGAAATGTTGAGAAAGGTCTAGTGTCTAGTTATTAACATCCTCACTGACTGTGCAAAGTTTAGCAGAGTTCATATGAAGCAGATAAAATATATTTGTCATTTGAAATTAATCAGCAATATCAATATACAGTAGTGTGCAAATTTTGATGTGTATGTTTTTCACAATCGCGATAAGAAATGGGTGGGGCATATGTTTCTATCTGCGTTTAAGAATCTGGAGAAAATTCACTTATATTTTTGGGAGATAACTGAGTGTTTGCTTAAGCATATGCCATTAAGTTCTGCAGAGCTAACATCAGCACAACAAATACTAGTTATATATATAAAATTATTATAGGGAGGTGGCATGTCATATGTAAAAACCCCAACTCTTTTCTGTGTTTCTTTGATATCATTATCTTGTTTTGTTGGATTTTCTCAAGTCTTCCATCTTTTCCCTTATCTCTCAATTTAATTTTGGGGATGAAAAATTGGGTACAATTATAGAATACAGGGCCATTCATTAACTCTTCCCAGCATCTGGATGCGCGGATGCGCGGTGTGTCTGTACATGTCCGTACATGTATGACGCCCTCTAAAATTCCATCACATATTTCATTTTGACTCCGCATCCACGCATCCGCGCATCCACCACGGAAGTACTAGGAAAGGACTTAAGAAAATTTTCGAAAAATCTCCCCATATACCATCACATATTTCATTTCGACTCCGCATCCGTGCATCCACCCCGGGAGTACTAGGAATGGACTTAAAAAGTTTCCCTATACCATCACGTACTTCAAATACTGAAAGTCCCGCATGTACAGGTACGAAGATATTCCACATCAATAGTGTGTCGTTCTTAAAAGGCATCCGTACATGTATGACGCCCTCTAAAATTCCATCACATATTTCATTTTGACTCTGCATCCGCGCATCCACCACAGAAGTACTAGGGAAGGAGTTAGGACATTTTTGACCCCGCATCCGCGCATCCGCGCATCCACTCATTTGACATTTTTACTCACATACGTACTGGGGTGAGACTGAGCATCTGCGCATCCGGATGCTCAGATAGAATCATCGAGTGGCCCTGCATTCTATAATTACTCCAAAAATTGTAAATCTCAATATTTCCATAAAAGACTGGTTAACAGGTCTGGAAATTCAAAGAAAGGCAGAGCTCTAGTGTATATTATTACATTGTAAGACAAAAGATAAGTAACTACTGTCCGACAAGCAAATATTTCAGGCCTACCAGTATCAGAACCAATCACTTGAATTGGCTGCCTACTAGCCTACTACTAGTACTAATAGTAGTACTTGGCTAATACCAGCATACTGTCTCTATAGCTAATAAATTGTAGTGGAACTAGGCCTAGCAGTAACTTAAAGCTGTTGACGAGCTACAATAAAGCCTTGAAGGGTTTGAAGGCGAAAGATATAAATAAACTTTACAAATGCTTATCATTCCACTAAAACAATTATGCCAATACACTGGCATGAACTTCAATGACTTCTGCAGCGAGTTAGCGTGTGCGTCTGTTTCTCAGCCTGTATGTAAGTTGTTATTGTGATGTACTGTACGTCGACAAAGTTTTGAGTTACCGGTGTGAAGTTAGATACTTATTCCGCGTTCCTCGTTCGACATTCGCGAATAAGTAACTGTGGGACACATTACAGGCTTATTCGATAATGGATTCGATAATACAACTATGGAAAGCCTTTTGCTTCCGTACGAGATTATCAAGGTTATTTCGTCGAAAAAGTACATTTTAGTGTATTTTTCCTAGATAATGAAGTTTTATCAATGGGTCATATGAACTCTGAAGACGATGTAGAAAATTACCATAATGCGTCTTAATTCCCCGGTCCAAACAGTGCTTGACCAATACACCATCACTTATTAGATGGATGTAACGGAGCAACGAAAAGCTTTGGGCCCTAATCAAGACCAGGACGCCTTGGACCACCTAACCAATGGGTCATATGAACTCTTAAGACAATGTAGAAGAGTACCATAATGCGTCTTGCCCGGTCCAAAGAGTGCTTGACCAATTTAAATGACCACTAAATCATTACTTCTTTAATGAGTGTAACGGGACCACGAAAAAGCTTTGGGCCCTAATCCATGCAGCACGCCTTGGCTCACCAAACCGATGAGTAACATGAGTTCTAAGGACATTGTAGAAAAGTACCATAATGCGTCTTGCCCGGTCCAAAGAGTGCTTGACCAATTTAAATGACCACTAAATCATTACTTCTTTAATGAGTGTAACGGGACCACGAAAAAGCTTTGGGCCATAATTCTTGCTGCACGCTTTGGATCACCAAACTGATGGTTAACATAAACTCTGAGGACATTGTAGAAGAGTACCATAATGCGTCTTGCCCGGTCCAAAGAGTGCTTGACCAATTTAAACGACCACTAAATCATTTCTTTAATGAATGTAAATGGACCTGCAAAAATCTTTAGGCCCCAGTCAAGACCAGCACGCCTTGGACCACCTAACCAATGGGTCATAGGAAGTCCAAGGACATTGTAGAAGGGTACCATAATGCGTCGTACCCGGTCCAATGAGTACTTGACCAATTAAAATGACCACTAAAACAACACTTCTTAAATGAATGTCCATCTCATATGTTATGTATCGCGCGTTTAGTGTCAATCGGTAGCATTACAAATTGCACTTTGGACCCTCAAGGAATAAAAAAGAGAACTCGTTTTAAGTGCATTCCAATTAATGGCTGCATGTCTATATATGGCCAAATTCTGTAGGAAAGTTTTTACAATTTAGAAAGTTACCTCTAAATGACTTTCGAATTTATTGATATGTCAGCATATATAACACAAATCACTTTCGAAATTTCAGCCTAATCAAAGGGGAAAATTGCAATATGGCAGTTATTTGAACACAATGGCATAAAGCGACAGCATCTTTCCAGGGCTGTAGCAAGGCTGTAGCAGGTTGTAGCGGGCTTGTAGCAGGCGTGTAGCAAGGCTGTAGCAGGCTTGTAGCAGGCATGCACTGTCATAAAAGCTCAACTGAAGCTTACAGCCTGACAAACAATCAAAGTAATAAACAACCCCCTATAGGCCTACCATGCATTAATGGCACATGCAGTAACGTTCAAACAAGGAACGAAGAAAATTGTGACTATATTTCCGATATTTAATTCATTTGGGAATACAAATGCGAAAAAGCAGTTAAAGTATCAACATGCCGCAGATTCTTTCAGTTATGTATCACTTAATAGTTCGACGCAAGGGAGCAATCACGCTATGATAAATATGAACTCCCTGCTTTTTAAAGGTAAATTCCATGGACATGGTAGGCAGTCAGTTCGTACATCGGTATCATTTTGTTCGAGCCTAATGTTCAAGCGCTCTTTTACGAGAGAAAACTTCTAGGAAACATCCTGAATGAATCATTCAATTACAATCAGAACGCATGGTCCTTTATTCCGCTCATTCACATTTGTCTTATGAAGTATTGAGTAATAGTGAAATGGAACATCTTTGCACATAGATTGGTAAAATGTATCAATTCTACCATATTAAAAATTCCTCTTCTGCAAGTACATTTCAATCCAATTAGAGAATGGAGGGCTAAGGGGGGGGGGTGATATTAAGCATGTAATATTTCTCCTGACTTCTATACTTCCATAATTGACTCAGCATATAGCCTAATTTGTATATACCGCAGAATCAATACATTAAATACAACTGTAAGTGATTAGAAAGTGTATATTGGCCTAAAATCTGGCACCTTTGTTTAATGGATTGAATGTATCTTGTGTATTGAGTAAAATTTGTATAGCTAGATTATGGAAGTTATAATTAATATTTAGGTAAAACTGAATAAAAGGAAATTTACTAAAAACTCACACTAACTCTGGTCTATGTTTAGTTGGAATAAACCCAGTGAAACTTCTTATGGTGGATCTGCCCTCTATACACTCCAACAGAAACTTTCTATTGAAAAATCGCTAAGAGAAAGGGGAACACGATTAAATCAAATTGCATAGAATGGCACAATAAATCAGAAAGGGATTTCGGCATAAGATATATGTCTGGGTAGAACTATTTCACTTGAAGACTATTTTGCTAAATAAAATATTAAAGTAAGTTTATCTCCGCTTGACCCGAGATGACTGATCGTCTTGTCAGCTCTAGAATGTAGCAGTGGAATCTTTCAGAATCTACGAAGGGGGGGGGGGGGGGGGGGAGGTAACAGCGTTCACAACCACTTTCAAGGAGAGAGAGGCAAGAAAACTTCTCTGTTCGTTAAATCTGTAAATATGTGACGTGTGCAACGAATAAAAGAAATGAAATTAAGTTCTATGAACGAAAAAAAAAACGGTTTTCATTGCGTTGCCAGTCTACAGAAACCACTTCATTCTGAGAAATGGAGTTGCGCTAAGGTGCGCCCCCCCCCCCCCCCGCTCCAAAAAATAAGAGTGCGCGTGTGTTTCTCCGGAATGGGAAGGAAACTATATATGCTGATGATTGTAAAGCACCAATTAGCATTAAACTTGCGCGCCAAAGGTGTTGCTTTTGTTTTGTATCACCACAGTCCGACACTGGTACACACGTAGAGTAAACTTCAAAAAAGAAGATATTGATGAATCTACTGGATAATGATTGTGCATTAGTCATTTGTATTGGTTAAATACTCTTTGGACCGGATAAGACGCATTATGGGACTCTTCAACAATGTCCTTAGAACTCATATGACCCATTGGTTGGGTGGTCCGAGGCGTGCTGATTATGGCCTTACGGTTTATTTTGTTAGGTCACGTTACACTCATTTATGAAGTGATGATTTAGTGGTCAGTTTAATTGGTCAAGCACTCTTTGGACCGGGCAAGACGCATTATGGTACCCTTCTACAATGTCCTTGGACTTCCTATAACCCATCGGTTAGGTGGTCCAAGGCGTGCTGGTCTTGACTGGGGCCTAAAGATTTTCAGGTCCATTTACATTTATTAACGAAGTGATGATTTATTGGTCAGTTTAATTGGTCAAGCACTCTTTGGACCGGGCAAGACGCATTATGGTACTTTTCTACATTGTCATTAGAGTTCATATGACCCATTGGTTAGGTGGTCCAAGGCGTGCTGCATTGATAAGGGCCCAAAGTTTTTTCGTGTTCCCGTTACACTCATTGAAGAAGTGATGATTTATTGGTCATTTAAATTGGTCAAGCACTCTTTGGACCGGGCAAGAAGCATTACAGTGGTACTTTTCTACAATGTCCTTAGAGTTCATGTTAACCATGGGTTAGGTGGTCCAAGGCGTGCTGCGTGGATGAGGGCCCAAAGCTTTTGCGTGGTCCCGTTACACTCATTAAAGGGTGGTCTAAGGCGTGCTAGTTTTAATAGGGCCCAAATGTTTTTATTTCAGTTCCCGTTACATTCATTTAAAAAATTGTTGATTTAGTGGTCATTTTAATTGGTTAAGCACTCTTTGGGCCGGGCAAGACGCATTATGGAATCCTTCTACAATGTGTTAAGAATTCATATGACCCACTGGTTAGGTGGTCCAAGGCGTGCTAGTCTTGATTAGGGCCTAAAGTGATTTTTTCAGGTCCCGTTACATTAATTTAAGAACTGATGAAGTAGTGGTCATTTTAGTTGGTCAAGAACTATTTGGACCGGGCAAGATGCATTATGGTACCCTTCTACATAGTCATTAGAGTTCATATGACCCATAGATAAACAAGCCCCACAAAAAACTAGATCATGATTGATAACAGGTCAAAAAAGAAGTTCTCCTGTTGCTTTTTGGCACTTTTCCTGAAACAGGAGAACAATCGGGCGGATGGATATAGTCTCTAATAGTAATAGGAGTATGCCATTGCTGACATTTTTGTGTTATTTGCAAAGAGTTTCTATGGTTATTTGATAGTATAGATTTAGTCGCCAGATTGTAGTAAGCAAGGAAATAAACCCTTCTGAAAGACACAGTAACAGTAAAATAAATAAATGCTTCATGCGTGATGACAGACTTAAAATGTTTAATTGAACGAAGATTTACTAGTTCATATCGCGTATTTACCAAAATAAACAGTTTCAGTACGACCTTGTTTCCTAACTTCAACTCGATTTACTCTGCCACTAATTGCAAGACTTGCAGATGAATCGCAACAAATTTCGAATCTGCAGGGAGGGAAATTCCCATGAACAAGAACCATCCCAACCGGAGTGCTAGCTCCATGGATTATTTCCAAAGTGGAATTGTATGTTGGTTAGTGGATCATTACTTCAGAACTTCAGTCTTGTAAGATTGTGATCACATACAGATTGCAGCTTTGGTGTTTAATGGTCATCAACATTACTTAAAGTTGCATTAAAGTTTGCAACCATCCCGCAGACAGTTCAAGATAATCTAATGTTAGGCTACGTTAGACCTTATGTTAGGCTAAGCTACCTGGATTGAAATAGGACTGGCCTAGGGCTATCTCACGTAAAAGTAAGGATTTATTTAGCCGATATTGGCAATGATAAGTGAAAGAATAGTTTATAGAGTAAATAAAAAAATACGGAGTGACCGATGATCATGGCAATTGAAAGTTTTACTTTTAGCCTACATTGCATGATAATATTTTTCAAATGGCAAGTGGCTTTTGTTTCATTTTCCATTATTCAGCTCAAGTTTAGTAGCTTCTTCTAGTGTTTCATTGTACTGTAATGATATTTACTGCGACTCATAAAGTAGTCAAGTTGTGGCAAATTAGAAGCAGCACTCAGATGAAGCGGTAGCCCCAACTTTGTGATGTAGATCAGTTTTGGTGATTACTGCATGTGGGTATAGGCCTTCAACTGTGTTGTTTGATAAATGGGTAATAGGCCTACTGCTGTTTGATGATGAAGTACTTGCGTTTATCTGATTGAGTGCGTTTTCTATGAAAGCAATGGACGGTTTTGTAAATAATGAATGGATGCAAAAACTGATCTGCAGCAGTTATACACCTTAGCCCAAGAGCTGTTTTCGAATCTGCCACATCTTGAAAAACAATCAGTAAATACATAACCTGCAAGAAGCTTACTTAAGTAAAATAGTGCAAATGGAAACAAATTCTCATGCACTGATAAAAGGTTAAAGACTATTGCACTTCTGGTTTCTAATTTTCAATGAAACAACTTAGGTACAATAATCTGTCAATTTCACATAAATATTACTTGTATACACTACAGTAGTCTCTGTGCTATTTTCATTTTTTAAAGTTTGTACTTGTAGGAAATAAATCAGTGAATGAATGAAATTAATGAATGGATAAAAAGTTAGGATACAAATTAAAAATTACCATCCCCATGCCTTACACTAAAATTCCTTAGAAATTTGCCTTCCCAAGATGACTTACATTAGCATTTCTCACCCATTGTCAATAAGCTTATTTTCTATGTCTGCTCACTATTGCTGTTATTGCAATTCTTTGTAGAAAGTGTCTTCAAAGTGTAAATAAGAGTGTAGTTCAGGGGTGTAGTTTGACTAGCTCTAGCATGTCTAAGAATGAATTATACATGTCCATTTTTGTACATGCTGGAATCATAATGGCCATAAAAGAAACAATCATTATGAAAATGTTTTGATCAATGTCTCTTCTTTTACAATGTGAGCATGAAGTGTTGTTTGTTATGGATCTTTAATGAAGACAGTATCACTACCAGTATCTCTGAATCTTGATATATTTCCTTGTTCCTTACATTAGCCGTTGATGAAGAAGATTAGCAGGGAGCCGATCACATAGTCAACTGAACAGGTGTGAAGCCAAGCTTACAGTAAGACTTTCTGTCAAGTCAGGTGTATTCTATTTAAATTGATGTCTGTTAGGAACTACAGTATGCAACATCATTGCAAATTTTAATGGTGGTCTGTGGTTGGAGCTTTTGAGGTTGTCCAGTGGATGACAACATAGTTGTTTGCCTCAAATTCAGATATCCCCAAATACCGGAAGCAACTTTTACAAGCCCAAAGCTGGTGTTCTATTCACCAAACCTACACATGACTCCTACTGTGTACATATTGGTCATTCATTGTTATATTGCTACATTTCTTTGGACAACCAAGTTTCTGTATGGAAAACCAAGGAGTAAGACCTGGTTTTCCAAGGAACAACCAGATTTAATCCTTAGAAATTTTCTTAGACATATTTCAAATCAAATTCTTTAATGATCGAACTTTTTGTTGAATTGAATCATCCACTGATGAATACAAGAATTACATGTCTTCCAATGGTTGCAAACAGTAACTTTCTTATAGTAGCTGTTATGTTATATACCGCTGTTATGTTATACTCCGCTAGGCGGAGTGTATAGCCTAGTGGTTAACGCCGGCGTCTCCCAGTCATGAGATCCCCGGTTCGATTCCCCGCCGACAGCAATGTGTGTCGTCTGGCAAGGGTGTTGTTCAATAACAACTTCCTGACATGGACGTTAAATGGATGTGTGCCGAGAGATTGGCTTCGGTCAGCTTGCGAGTCTACAAGCCTCCATGGCTTCTTTCGCGAGTTCCTGCTTGCAGGAAGATCACATATACATACATACATACATACATACATGTTCTTCAATAAAGACTATTATAAATACATCAGAATGGATATTAAATGCATTGCAGTTCTATTTCTCGTAAGCAAATGATGTCTCTGAAGAAAGTTTACTAGATTAGCCTAAGCCTACTATGTATATATTGGCCATATGGGAACAGTGTAATGTGCAAGAAATTTGTAGAGATACTTTTTTATATGAATCTTGTTTCTCAATTAACAGCACAGAATTAATCATGGACGATATACAAAAAGAAGTGGCCAGCCTTGATGACTCATCTCTGCGCGAGCAACTGTTGGCAGCACAGATTCCTATTGGACCGATTGTCAAATCCACTCGACCAATCTATGAAAAGAAACTTATTGAATTTATATCTAAGGAAAGAGGCATTGCCAATGAGAACTTTCCAACCAGTGAACAAGATCAAGCAGGGTCTACTAACTCAAAAGCCGATGAGAGTAAAGCAGCTAATAAAGAAGTTCTGGTCAACAGCAGCCCCCAAACATCAACCCCAAAGAGAACTGGGAGTGACTCATACTTTGTTGTGTGCATACCTGTGATAGAGTGTGACACCACAGACCCAGAGTTTATAACACCATCCAAAGGTAATCCATGGATTGAAATAGTTTAACAATGTGTACTCTGTCCACAGAGTACACATTGTTAAACTATTTCAAGTTTAACAATGTGTACAATGTGTTTAACAATGTGTACTCTGTCCACAGAGTACACATTGTCAAACTTGAAATATTTTAACAATGTGTACAATGTGTTTAACAATGTGTACTCTGTCCACAGAGTACACATTGTTAAACTATTTCAAGTTTAACAATGTGTACAATGTGTTTAACAATGTGTACTCTGTCCACAGAGTACACATTGTTAAACTATTTCTGCTAGAGAGTAGTTAACTATTCTTGGAATAACAATTAGATCTCCTTTGGCATTTAAAGAGGTAATTGGTTACATGAACCACAGCATTGGCTGTCACACTGTACAAGCAAACTAAATAATGAAAAGTACCCCAAAGTAATGACAAAATATACATTTACCTATGAAAAGTATCAATCACTTGGTTTGATACAGTTGATAGAAAGTGTTATAGTACATAACAACCATTCTTAATTTATTAGCTAGAAATAAGACACAATTTAGCTCTACCAGCCTTACCCTATATTCACTGCAGTCAGTGTGTACATAACATTTGCTTAGTGACTCTTTAACCAGAACTTGATTCAGATTCAGGCAGAAGATTCACAAACATTTCATGACCAAAACATGGTTCACTGCAATGCAGACGTGTATTGTTTGTACCTAACATTGGGAAGGTTTGCCCAAAGGTGACTGCCTAAACAAATATAGCAGATTATGTTTTTTCAGATTTTGCTTGCCGTTACATTTTGAGGAGATGATGTGGATGTAAACAGGGCAAGGTTTGGTGAATTTATCGTAGAATAATTACATCTCAGCACATTGCAATTTGATGAGCTTATGACTATTTATGTTTGATTCTTCAAGATGTATAACATTACATGGTGAGTAACATTTATTAACCTTTTTGAAGATTTCATTGTCAGTTTCCAGAAACCAAATCAACGGAGATTACTAACACTAAGATTACGACTGATCACACACGAGCATCCTCTTACATCTGTACAATTAGTGAATGCTAATTAGTGAGTGACTAATCATTACATACAATTACAGAAAGTTTGCAGCCAAGAGACTTTGCATGTTATGTCAATGATGTACAAAAATAATAAGACATTTCCTATCCATTTTGAAATCATGACTTGACTAGTCATAAAAATTACTAAAATGACTGCAAGCTCGTTCAAGTTCAACCTATTTCTATGTATAAAATAATTATACCGTGCTGTCAAGTACAAACATCATTCTATGTCAATAAGAACTGAAGAGATTGGCTGAGTACATTAATATAATTACAAGGTCATGTCACTTTCTGATATCATACAGAATAGGTCATTTAGATCTGTATACATTTGACATCACTTTAATACTGCTCATTGTTGTTATTGAAGCAGCTGCCAGTCACATGTTTGAGGACCAGAAGGAAGCTTTGAAACTTTTAAAAAAGAACCCTGGAGCTCGATTCAAAGTCTTTAGAAGTCGCAAAGATGCTGAATCCTTTGCTGGTCTCAGAGAAAACTTGAGCACGCCTCGATCAGTGGAAATAGAGCGTAAAGAAAAGAATGCTACATTGCCAAAGGTAAGCTGCATGGGCATGATGTTATATTGAGAATGAGTCTGCTTGGCCATGATGTTATATTGAGCCTGAGTCTACATGGCCATGATGTTATATTGAGCCTGAGTCTGCATGGCCATGATGTTATATTGAGAATGAGTCTGCATGGCCATGATGTTATATTTAGCCTGAGTCTACATGGATGTGATGTTATATTGAGCCTGAGTCTGCATGGCCATGATGTTATATTGAGCCTGAGTCTACATGGATGTGATGTTATATTGAGCCTGAGTCTGCATGGCCATGATGTTATATTGAGCCTGAGTCTACATGGATGTGATGTTATATTGAGCCTGAGTCTGCATAGCCATGATGTTATATTGAGCCTGAGTCTGCATGGATGTGATGTTATATTGAGCATAAGTCAGCATAGCCATGATGTTATATTTAGCCCGAGTCTACATGGCCATGATGTTATATTTAGCCTGAGTCTGCATAGCCATGATGTTATATTTAGCCTGAGTCTGCATAGCCATGATGTTATCTTGAGCCTGAGTCTACATGGCCATGATGTTATATTTAGCCTGAGTCTACATGGCCATGATGTTATATTTAGCCTGAGTCTGCATAGCCATGATGTTATATTTAGCCTGAGTCTGCATAGCCATGATGTTATCTTGAGCCTGAGTCTACATGGCCATGATGTTATATTTAGCCCGAGTCTACATGGCCATGATGTTATATTTAGCCTGAGTCTGCATAGCCATGATGTTATATTTAGCCTGAGTCTGCATAGCCATGATGTTATCTTGAGCCTGAGTCTACATGGCCATGATGTTATATTTAGCCTGAGTCTACATGGCCATGATGTTATATTGAGCCTGAGTCTACATGGCCATGATGTTATATTGAGCCTGAGTCTGCATGGATGTGATGTTGAATTGAGTCTACATGGCCATGATGTTATATTTAGCCTGAGTCTGCATGGCCATGATGTTATATTTAGCCTGAGTCTACATGGCCATGATGTTATATTTAGCCTGAGTCTGCATAGCCATGATGTTATCTTGAGTCTGAGTCTGCATGGATGTGATGTTATATTGAGCCTGAGTCTACATGGCCATGATGTTATATTGAGCCTGAGTCTACATGGCCATGATGTTATATTGAGCCTGAGTCTACATGGCCATGATGTTATATTGAGCCAGAGTCTGCATGGATGTGATGTTATCTTGAGTCTGAGTCTGCATGGCCATGATGTTATATTGAGCCTGAATTTACATGGCCATGATGTTATATTGAGCCTGAGTCTGCATGGCCATGATGTTATATTGAGCCTGAATTTACATGGCCATGATGTTATATATTGAGCCTGAATTTACATGGCCATGATGTTATATTGAGCCTGAGTCTGCATGGCCATGATGTTATATTGAGCCTGAGTCTACATGCCCATGATGTTATATTGAGCCTGAGTCTGCATGGCCATGATGTTATATTGAGCCTGAGTCTACATGGCCATGATGTTATATTGAGCCTGGGTGCATGGATGTGATGTTATATTGAGCCTGAGTCTGCATGGCCATGATGTTGTATTGAGCCTGAGTCTACATGGCCATGATGTTGTATTGAGCCTGAGTCTACATGGCCATGATGTTATATTGAGCCTGAGTCTGCATAGCCATGATGTTATATTGAGCCTGAGTCTGCATGGATGTGATGTTATATTGAGCCTGAGTCTACATGGATGTGATGTTGTATTGAGCCTGAGTCTGCTTGGCCATGATGTTATATTGAGCCTGAGTCAACATGGCCATGATGTTGTATCGAGCCTGAGTTTACATGGATGTGATGTTATATTGAGCCTAGTCAACATGGCCATGATGTTGTATCGAGCCTGAGTTTACATGGATGTGATGTTGTATTGAGCCTGAGTCTACTAGGCCATGATGTTATATTGAGCCTGAGTCTACTAGGCCATGATGTTATATTGAGCCTGAGTCTCCATGGCCATGATGTTATATGGAGCCTGAGTCTCCATGGCCATGATGTTATATGGAGCCATGAGTCTGCATGGATGTGATGTTATATGGTCTGAGTCTGCATGGATGTGATGTTGTATTGAGCCTGAGTCTACATGCCCATGATGTTATCTTGAGCCATGAGTCTGCATGGATGTGATGTTATATGGTCTGAGTCTGCATGGATGTGATGTTGTATTGAGCCTGAGTATTTCAGAGTGTCTTGGAAAGGGAAGAGGGAGCAGGTGTGGAGAATAGTTCTTCATCACAGATATCTGTAACATATCCAATAAATATAATTTTTGGATTTTTTGTCTTCTTCAGCACACTTGTTGTTCAACCTTTTGTCACTTTGCCTTTTCTTATGTTATTTCTTCCTGGCATTGATTTATCTATGTTGAAGTACTAAATGTATATTTCCATCTTTTTCCTCATCTACAGCTTTCTCAAGATAGTCCAAATGAATTCCGCTCCCCAAAGGCACAGCAGTATGTGGCTCTCAGGAAAGCAATTATAAGCCAAGATAAGGACAAATTTAAGGAACTTGTTTGGAGTAATCCAAGATATTTGATCAGTACAGGAGATACACCTACCATACTACAGGTACATATATCCCCAAAAGTAATTGGAAAAGGAGGGGGAAGGGGAGGGGGAGCTGGTGAGTGGCAAGAGAATCTTCAGTGTCTCCTTCCCCTACACTACAATACAAGAAAATGTATATATCAATGGCAGCACTGGTCATATGTAAGAAAGATATCAAATATTCTATTGAGACAGTCAAAAGTGATTAATTTAAAGAAGACACTCTAAAGAAAACAAATAGTTTGAAAATTAAACTTAAATAAAATGCAGAACAGCCTACAAGATGAACATTTCAGAAAATGCTTCAAAATCAAAATCATGAATTGAGTTTTATTTCTCTCTTATACATATATATTATGGACCAATCCAACTATAACTTTTTGGGGATTGGTGAGCAAATTCTTGTTAGGGAAGAAGACAACTCAGAATCTGAAGCTCAGATTTAGTATCTGTAGCATTTTAATATAAAGATATTTAAAGTGACAATTCAGTCCTAAAATAAACTGCCAAACTATTTCTTTGTCCTTTAGATCTCTGTATTAATGAATTGCAACAATTCAGAGGAGTAGAAGTATAATACTTCATGCATTAGCAATGTTGCATTCTGTGTAGTTAAACATGAGTTTAATTTATCAAGTATAATAAATTATACTCCAAATTGTTTCAATAAACTAAATGTAACTATGCACTGGTACAAACTCTCTGAAGTAATTGGCCAGAATGGGGAAGTAGCTGGTTGCTAGGGTGTACCACTCTATGACACTAACTATCATGCCAAATATTAATGCAAAGTAATCTAGACCAATATGAGGATGTGGTAGGCCCAGACTTGCAGAAGTAAGAAAGTTTCTAGAGACATTAACCACTTGCTATAAGAGTTGTTGTGCTGAGTTATCTGTGGGAACAGGGAGAAACAATGTTTACAGTGTTGCAGTTATAACCAGCATCTTTAAGGAAATGCGTTCAAATAATTTGATTTTGTTTTGTCTATTAGGAAGGCCCAAGATATAATGCTGTTCATATATGTGCACAGAAGAACCTGCCTGAGATGTGTTCACTTGTCCTTGACATTTTACAAGATCCTGAATTCTTCCAGCGCATCTACCCGGATGAGCCTGAACAGATACTGGCTAAAAGAATGACTCATATTGTGGATTTATACATAAATGTTCGCGATAAAGGGGTTTGTACTTTACAGTGGCATTTTACATTTGTTCAGCAATGTGAAAATAAATACCGAGTATACTAAAAGAACAAACAATTTCTTGTCATTGATACAAATTGTAGTCAAAAGATTGAACGTTACCTGTTACTCACATTTACATATAACGGTAGCAACAAGAAGGTAGTAGAAATTTTTGATATTTCTCTTCAACTTTTCAGAATTTTGAAACACCACTTCACTTTGCCTGCAAGTTTGGCAACCTTGAAATGGTTGAATTTCTATTAAGTTACCAGATCTGTGAGCGAAGCTGTAAAAATCGCTATGGTGAGACACCTGCTGAGGTATGTCCTTGAACTGTTTAATTACATCGAAACAAATATGAGTCCAATTCATCAGTACTCTATAAAGCAAACATTTTCCATTTGTGTTTAGTATGGTACCATACGTTACTCAATAAGATATGTGTGGTATATGAAACTGCCTGCCAGGAAGAAACACTGCTCAACAAACTGTGTGAAATATCTGTCCACAATGGCTCCCAAAGAAAGGACTGAAGATGCCATTGCATAAGATGACAAGTAGATGATTTGTATTCCAAGTAAAAAAAATATTGAAATTTCCTTATTTATTTGTCTATTTATTTTACTGAAACACCTATTTCAAAGTCACACTTCTAATATCCCCCCTCACCATTCAAATCCAATGGTGGGGGTGGGGGGGGTTATTGTTAGTCATATGTCATCTAAGTACTACCACCTCTGAATACTAACTTGCCATATTTGTTGTGTTTACTTGCTCTTGACAAATGCATGTTTCTAAATGGCATTTTCATTTGGTTTTCTCTTTAGATTATATGCAACAGAAGTAACGAGTCAAAGCAGGACCAAATCATCATAAAAGAGAAGATTATGGATCTTCTAGACCCTATCAATGGTAAGGTTGTTATACTAGCAGTACTTTAAAACATCTTGTCAAGAACACAGTCTCTCTCATCAATGCCTGTCATATAACATGCGTAGTACCTAATGGAATTTCTGGTTCACTTCAAAGATCAACATTGAATCTAGACCTCTTACCTTCGTACTTAATGTAACTATTGGTCTAGTCTATTGTATCTTCAGGAACTGGTGCAGGTAACCAGCTCAGTTTGTGTCTTTGTGCAGAAAGAGTTGTTCATATGAATTGCACAGAGTATTACAATATATACTGAAAGTATATGAGATAAGTAGTTACTTTACTAGACATTCAATTCCAACTTTTAAAGCAAATACCATAGTAATTAAAATGGATTCAGAAAAGTGACATGTTCTGAACTAAGTCCCATGAATTAGCATTTTCATGAAAAAATCTTAATACTCATAATCAGTTTTTTTTTTAAAGTAGAGGAGCAGTTATAGACTCCATTTTCAAAATGGAGTAACTCATTACAGCTCTGTATTAACTAAATAATACAGGCAATGATGACATTGACAAAAAACTTGATAATCTATCAATTTATTCTTTGCTTCCAGAGGATGTTTTTATCCCTGTGTTTAGATCAGAAGATAACACTAGCCCACCACACATTGGTCAACCGTGGTCACCGGCAAGCTCTGACAGCCAATCAGGACAGAGCTTTGATTCTCTAAAGAGTCCTGTTGATGTAGATTGGAGTGTCAAGGCATTTGCTGGTCCAATGTCACCTAAAGAGGTGAGATATCCAAAACTGAAGTCAATTAAGTGGGTTTTATGTTCCTAGTATTGTATCATTGTTCTTATAGTAGCCTATGGACAAGAAGAAAGATGAAAATATCAAAGACATCAATAAAATTTATTATTACCCCAACGTTTTTCCTACCCCTGTACCAACTCAGATTTTTGTCAGTATGAAGACATGACATTTAGGCTAATCAATAAATGGGAAAAATATTGTTCAAATGCTTCATTAAAGTCATTACTTAGCACAATTGACATGAATAATCTCTCAGTTTGTTAATGTGTTAGTTGACGTTTTGACAGGTCTGTGCTGATTAGGTTACTAAATATTAACCTTGTCTGATAAAATGCAGATTAGTAACTCATCAGAAGGTGCTAGAGGTTTTCTGAGCTACTATTTTATGCTATTAATGTTTGAAAACAAGTGACACATTAATGATAACACAATTGCTCAGCTTAAAGTTGGATGGTTTAAAAGTGAGTTTGGATTTGTTTCAGGCATCAGATCTTTACCAGAGATGGAAAGGGAGATGTACCGGTAGAAATAAAGAAGATAGCCATATACAGAGGTCAGACGAAGAGAAAGGCCTCGAGAGAATAGGAAGGTATAAAAAGATGATTGGAGTTTCATCCAATTCTGTGGATTTGTGGGAATTTATTTGAGTTTATGACAGAGGTAAATGTTGGATGGTTCACATATTATTTAGATGGTTTATACATGTTGAAATCATACTACCCTATTTGCCTTAACAGTTTTCTTGGGATACATTGCATGAGGATGAGACCATGCAAGTAACATGTCAGTTGTAACATTATGTTTTCAGCTTTCAGGAGAGATGAACAAGGCTTTAATACATTTGGTAGACACTACTGGTCCTACTTTTTTTTTATATATAATGGGAAAGGAGTTTTAGTTCTTATCTTGCAATCAATTTTCCATAGGCATTGCTTGTGACGTGTATGCAAACCAGTTGAGAGTCCACATAAAATATGTGCTAGCTCCTAGCACTCCTAGTCACTCCTAACATTGCATGTAACAAAGTAACAGTTGTAGGAGGATTAATAGATTAACATTGTTTTTTTTCTTGTATATCCTGCAGGAAGTTAAGTCAGAGTGCAGGTGTACAATGGAAAGAGTACTGGGACTTTCTTGACGAGTTTGTTGACCTAGCCACCTCAGAAGGATTGCAAAAACTTGAAAACTATCTCACTGTAAAATACAAAGAATGTGAGGATACCTATTTTATACCAACCTATTTTTTTTATAGTCATCCTTTGAAGATACCATGGTAACATTTGTGAAAGATTTTAGCTAATATGATTGGACATCAAATCTGACTGTGTATTTGATACTACTAAGAGGAGGAGCATTCAGGTTATTGGAACTATTGAAATTATTCAGATAATCATTGAAATATGCTAACAAGTTCATCAAAATATGCAAACAAAATTGAATATGAAAATTGGCCAATATTCTCCATCCCTTTAATATTGGTGTGTACAATTCAGCCAACCAGACTCAATGATGTGAGATCATAAATTGTTCTTAATGGGTTTCTGCTGTCACCTCTAGTCTCTTGTGGTTAGACCCTATATATAGCATAAACATGCATTGATACACAATGTGAGAGTTGACAAAATATATCCCAATATTACATGTAATGCTCATGCTAACTATTTCAGTTTACCTATTCTCTAATTAAATGGCAGATAGATAGTAGAAAGGAGCAAAGAAATTTATATCTAGAGCAGGATTTGAACCAGTCAAGCCCAACGCTCTACCAACTGAACTGCCCAGCCCTTAGTTGTTGGCGATCCCTAGAATGACATTTATTTGCTGTTGTCGCCAGTCAGAAGCCACAGTACCTTGCATGTAACCAGGGATAACACACCAGTTTCATTCCATGCAACCCAAATATATTTATAAAGACACTTGACCTTAATATTTTATGGCATTAAGGGGATTGCCAGATGTTTATTTTGCTAAGCAACTCAAATATTATAGTAAGGTGCATAAAAGCAATGTGTTCTCAAGAAGCAAGTTGTTTTCTAGTAAGGTATGTGCTATGTTTCTTCTTGGTAATTACTGCTTCCTTAGAGTTGATTATGTTACCTGTTGATATATGTTGATATATGTTTTCCTTTCCCTACAGTACAAGAATACACTGTGACTGAGAGGGATATTATGGATGATGTTGTCAGAGATTTGAAAAATCAGTTTGATGTGATGGATGTTAATGAGGCTGAATTGAATAACAAACCAATCAGATTACTCAATGATGGTCACATGGTAAAACCAAACTCTGGACATTGTGCACAAAATTTAGAGAATACATTTAGTTTACAAGAGAGCTGTGATGAGCCAACTTGTAGCAAACATGATTCAACAAGAGGTAATGAGAACAGAGTTAAGATTGAATCTGATCGCATCTGCTTAGATCATTCTGGTGTTGTGACAGATGTTGATGAAATATGTAACACTCTAAGCAATCTTCGACTAAGTGACAGTTCCTCAAGCAATGAAAGGACTAGTGTTGAAAACAGAAAGCAAACATTATTGGATGCAGGGGATTGTGGGGGAGCCAGGATGAATCCTACAGCAAACAACTCTACTGATGGAGCCGAGTCTCGCAGCGGTATATCATCAACAAGCACTGACGGATCTGTTCCTGAAAATGTGTTTTCATCACCTGAAGAACTATTTTGTTGTGACTCTTCAAAAAGGGAAGAACTTGTCCAGGCATGTCCTCAGAAGAAAAGGTTGTACATAATGGGGTAAGGAATTCAGAATCATTGTTATCAAATAAAGACATATTAGTAAAAATTAACACCTGGATGGTAAGAAGACAATGGTAATTGAGACAGAAGGACAAAAGATGAAATGATTGTTGGTATAACACAGAGGAGAAAGCAATAAGTTGATGCATAATAAATAATACTAGTTATATTTCAGCTGTGTTAAATTCAGAGTAAGTATTAGGCTGATAAGTCTTATTGGTGAGTTTATCGTTTAATCTCTTTAAAACACATAAATTTACATAAATGTCTGAGGTGTAGAGGTTAGCAAAGAGATTTTGTAAGCTTTCCAATAAAACAATGCAGATGTTCTTTGGGCCCCTTTGATTACTTTTCTGATTATAATATTTATATATATTATATATTAATATATTTGTACAGATATTAGTGATATTTATTATACAGTATACTACATATTGAGATATTGTCACACTGAATGGTATGAGTGATGGGTGATCGTTTCATGTGATATGTCTAGACTCTGGTAGTGAATGCATGACTTTGTACCTGAGAGGAATTACTTATCTTTTGATTTTGTCTCTGCAGAGATGCTCCTTCAAGGAGAGATATGGATGTTTTCCGTGCCATACAGCATGTTGATCCTACAGATAGATTTCCTTTTGTAAGGAAATGGAAACATGAAATTGAAGATGTAGCCGACCATCTCAGGTTAAAGTAAGTTCATACCTTCCGATATATTTGAGAACAGTTTGTTAGTTTTGTCTAAGATATCAATGTGACAGCTAGATGCAATCTCAGGCTAATAATTCCAAGTGTCAATAATTTCCAGTGAGTTAATATTTAAACAGCTGTGCTTCCTGAATCTAAGCAGTTTTCAAGTAGTTAGAGCTGTAAGGATATGTATTTAAGGTATCTTTGTGATCAGAGGGTATATTTTCCTGCGTTTCAGTAAGTTGAATAAGTGAAATAGCTAGTGCTCTTAATCAATATCCTGATGTTGGTTTGGTGGTGGGGAGCACAGGGCAGTTGCAGATAAAGAAGAGAGTTTTGGGAATTTTAAAGCCGACTCGCCATGTAAGAGCGTCACTGCATGTCCACCCCAGAAAACATTTACAGTTTAAATGTCTAATGGTGCATTCTGAAGCATATTTAGATCACAAATGTTAGTGGGAGATTGGATATTTGGAGAGTGTACAGCCAACCTCAAAACCCCAACCCCAGCAGATCTTGACCTGGGGCATGTGTCTTATAACAGTTGGTTTTATGAGAGGGTCAGAGGGTAAGGCCTTGATATGTTGGAGCAGACTTGCCATGTAAGAGAATATGGGAATATCCACACCATAAAATATTAACATTTTAGATGTCTAATGGTGTATTCTGAAGCATATTTAAACCACAAATTTTTGTAGCAGATTGGAAAGTGGGAGAGAATACTGTGACCCCCACCTAACCCCTAACCCACCTATGGCAGATTCACACCTGGGGAACGTTTCTTGTGACAGTTGTTATGTGAATTAAATGACCTGTGGTTGAATACTGCTAAATCTGATAATGTCTCTTTATTTTCCCAGGTGGCCAACCCCTCGAAGGAAGTTACGCAGATCCATCAGTAATCCAAGCTTGCCTTTTTCTCCAACCACATCACAAAGCAGGGTCTTTACATTCTCACCACTGAGGTTTGGAGACCATGGCATCTCTCCTGCGCAGTTACACCGTCCTACCTATGAACAATATTTAACTAGTTCTTCTCATCCAGGGGTCAGGCTTTTTGCAGAATAACATTTATATTTATTGCAATAAGTTTGGGATTAGGTAAAGGCTAGGAGAAGCCTTCTTCGGTACAGTATTTGATCATACAAAGTCAATTGACTGTTGCTGGTTATGACTGGTACTGATAGCTCCATTGAAAATCATAGATTTGTATCGCAAATGATGTATTTCTTAAAGTAAGTGGAATTTATTGTGACGGTTGAAAGGAATGAGGGGATATTTATCTCATTGCTCCCATAAGGATTTTTGTGTCAATTTTGTGTCAGAAATTCCTAAATGGTTTGCTGGCGATGCAACTTTGTGAATTACCCTCTTGTTTATTTTGTATATGTATGTGTGTGAGGGCATGGAAATATAAAAGCTACATAAACACTAGCATCACTACTCTTCTTTCCTAAACTGGTGTTATCTAATACCCTATCACCTCTGCCCAAGGGTGCACTATAACAAAAGCCTGTACACCACCTCCCTAACAAACTGTATTCAATTGAATAAACTTATTGAAGTTGGAAATAGAATTTTTAGATTTACTTGAAAGTTGATAGAGTGGTTGGCTTCTTTTGCTTATGGTGGGTGGATGTTCCTTCATAAACAGTAGTAAAGAATTAGAATTTTATGATAATCACATTTTCAAAATGCAGAGTTGGTAAAAACCAATTTACTGAGAGGTGAAATTATATAAAATCAATGAAGATATATAAATGTGGATGAATGCATTAATGTTGATAACTCTGAGATCTGCTTTTGGGTGTTTCATTAATGTTGATAGCTCTGTGATCTGTTTTTGAGTGTTTCATTAGTGTTTATAGCTCTGAGATCTGTTTTTGAGTGTTTCAGTAATTATGATAGCTCTGAGATCTGTTTTGGGGTGTTTTATTAATGTTGATAGCTCTGAGGTCTGTTTTTGGGTGTTCAATTAATGTTGATAGCTCTGAGATCTGTTTTTGGGTGTTTCATTAATGTTGATAGCTTTGAGATGTGTTTTGGGGTGTTTCATTAATGTTGATAGCTCTGAGATCTGTTTTGGGTGTTTCATTAATGTTGATAGCTCTGAGATCTGTTTTGGGTGTTACGTTAATGTTGGTAGCTCTGAGATCTGTTTTGGAGTGTTTCAATAATGTTGATAGCTCTGAGATCTGCTTTTGGGTGTTTCAATAATGTTGATAGCTCTGAGATCTGTTTTGGAGTGTTTCAATAATGTTGATAGCTCTGAGATCTGCTTTTGGGTGTTTCATTAATGTTGATAGCTCTGAGATGTGTTTTTGAGTGTTTCATTAATGTTGATAGCTCTGAGATCTGTTTTGGGTGTTTCATTAATGTTGATAGCTCTGAGATGTGTTTTGGGTGTTTCATAAATGTTGATAGCTCTGAGATGTGTTTTTGAGTGTTTCATTAACGTTGATAGCTCTGAGATCTTCTTTTGGGTGTTTCATTAATGTTGATAGCTCTGAGATCTGCTTTTGGGTGTTTATATAATGTTGATAGCTCTGAGATGTGTTTTTGGGTGTTTCATTAATGTTGATAGCTCTGAGATGTGTTTTTGGGTGTTTCATTAATGTTGATAGCTCTGAGATCTGCTTTTGGGTGTTTCATTAATGTTGATAGCTTTGAGATCTGTTTTTGGGTGTTTCATGGATGTTGATAGCTCTGAGATCTGTTTTTGGGTGTTACGTTAATGTTGATAGCTCTGAGATCTGTTTTGGGGTGTTTCATTAATGTTGATAGCTCTGAGATATGCTTTTGGGTGTTTCAATAATGTTGATAGCTCTGAGATCTGTTTTGGGTGTTTCATTAATGTTGATAGCTCTGGGATGTGTTTTGGGTGTTTCATTAATGTTGATAGCTCTGAGATCTGTTTTTGGGTGTTTTCATTAATGTTGATAGCTCTGAGATGTGTTTTGGGTGTTCAATTAATGTTGATAGCTCTGAGATCTGCTTTTGGGTGTTTCAATAATGTTGATAGCTCTGAGATCTGGTTTGGGGTGTTTCATTAATGTTGATAGCTCTGAGATTTGGTTTGGGGTGTTCAATTAATGTTGATAGCTCTGATATCTGCTTTTGGGTGTTTCAATAATGTTGATAGCTTTGAGATCTGTTTTGGGTGTTCAATTAATGTTGATAGCTCTGAGATGTGTTTTTGGGTGTTTTCATTAATGTTGATAGCTCTGAGATGTGTTTTGGGGTGTTTCATTAATGTTGATAGCTCTGAGGTCTGTTTTGGGGTGTTTCATTAATGTTGATAGCTCTGAGATGTGTTTTGGGTGTTACGTTAATGTTGATAGCTCTGAGATCTGTTTTTGGGTGTTTCAATAATGTTGATAGCTCTGAGATCTGTTTTGGGTGTTTCATCAATGTTGATAGCTCTGAGATGTGTTTTTGAGTGTTTCATTAATGTTGATAGCTCTGAGATGTGTTTTGGGGTGTTCAATTAATGTTGATAGCTCTGAGATCTGTTTTTGGGTGTTCAATTAATGTTGATAGCTCTGAAATCTGTTTTGGGGTGTTTCATTAATGTTGATAGCTCTCAGATGTGTTTTTGAGTGTTTCATTAATGTTGATAGCTCTGAGATCTTCTTTTGGGTGTTTCAATAATGTTGATAGCTCTGAGATCTGTTTTGGGTGTTCAATTAATGTTGATAGCTCTGAGATCTGTTTTTGGGTGTTCAATTAATGTTGATAGCTCTGAGATCTGTTTTGGGGTGTTTCATTAATGTTGATAGCTCTGAGATGTGTTTTTGGGTGTTTCATTAATGTTGATAGCTCTGAGATCTGTTTTGGGGTGTTTTCATTAATGTTGATAGCTCTGAGATGTGTTTTTGGGTGTTCAATTAATATTGATAGCTCTGTGATCTGTTTTGGGTGTTTCATTAATGTTGATAGCTCTGAGATCTTTTTTGGGTGTTTCATTAATGTTGATAGCTCTGGCAATTGAGCTTCTGCTGTCATGTGGCCATGGTGGAACAGGTTTCTTTCTGTCTGCATACCAACAGTGTGAATTACTTAAATAACTGCCAAAGAAAATACCATCCAGAAACCATACAATTGTTTTAATAGTCAATAATTCCAAGGCATCTCAGATAATTCTTCAACATGGTATGTACCTTTACAATTGAGCTGATAGTCAGTCTATTTGACGTGTAAGCCAATTCTTCTTTAAAGCAGCATTTTGCGTCATTTTCTATGATTTTTCTCAACCTCACTGATTCCACTTTGCCATAACGACATACATAACTAGCTAATCTATTTATATTTTACTTCAAATGGTGGCATAAAAGTCGAAAAATTTGCAACTTTCAACTTTGTTGTTCTCCAAGATATTTTCCGTTGGGAACCCAATAAACCTCGCCCATAATATGAATATTTAAACACTACGAACGTCATTGACAGATACGTAATATAACACCACGCTTGATTTGTGTACAGTCTATATGGCAGTTGTACCAGGGAGTTGCATAACAACTCCCTGGTACAACCAACGCGAAGTCTTGAATCTATATTTAGCAACGGCTCATAACTAAACCTGCATCTCTGATTGGTTGAATTCAAACTAGTGGGTTCGGCGGAACTGTATGCGATTAATTTTAACTGTGAAATTTGTCGAGGACACTCTTCTCATTTATCGACATAAATCGTTAATTACTCGCTAATTAACGCTCTTGGCAGGGTGAAACTTGGATGGTATCTTAGATTGCTGTTTTATGATTGATACATGTAAAAAAATCGATGCACATGTTAAAAACGTGGAAAAAAAGCGACCCAACGCAAAATGCTGCTTTAATTAACAGGAAGTGGTTGTGATGATAATATCACAGTACAAAACCAGTACACCCGACTTTCGTTGTGCAAGACCAGTACATTGCTTGTAAAGCTGATTTGTGTTCTAATTATGCTGATATCTTCAAGCGTGACTTTGTACCCAAAGAGTGTAACGAATGTTTGCTTATTGCTCGGCGTAGGTTGCCCAAATATGCTGTCTAATCACGGTTGGTACACTTATTTGCCGATTACCGCATCACACGCATAGTGATCATATACAGTATAAGACGTAACAAGAGAATTCTGCACTGCTTTAGCCAATTTCAAGAACTTCAAATGGAGACAATTCGTTTAGTTTTAGTACTTGTGGGATTTATTGGGGTTTGCCAGGGATATGGATCTGGTGCGCCTCCTGTAGCTTGTGAAGATATGACTCCCGGTCATGTGTTAAACGGCAACGATTCGATTCCTTTGTCGCCGAGTGATGAGCCCTCGCCTTTCACGGTAACAGTGAGTGAAGTCGAATTCGGACAAGGCGGGCAGGTAGAAGGTAAGTAGCCTGTACTACGTACTGTAGGTATGGAACAAGCTAGGTATACAAGAATTACCATGTATGTGTATGTATGTGTGGGTGTATGTATGTATGTATGTATGTATATTAGATCCTCCTGCAAGCAGGAACTCGCGAAGAAGCCTCATTGGCATATCAAAGCCGCAAGCTGACCGAAGTCAGTCTCTTACATTCATATTTAACGTCCATGCTTATGAATTGTTAATTGTCAACAACTCTGTAACTGGACGACATACATTAATCTGGGAGTGACTCGAACCGGGGACCTTATGATTGAAAGGCACCGGCGTTAACCACTGAGCTAACACTCCTACTGTACCATCAGCTGTCTCAGAAAACAAAAATTAAAAGACAATGGTCTATTTTTATTCCAGTTACATCATCGTCCGTTTTAGCTACAGCTTCATTGGAAACCGATTATCAACGTATCGGACATCCAACTTAAAGTATAACTTTTGGCAACAGTTATCTTTCAGTAACATGGGTGTCGATAAAACATGTTTTTTTTCAATGGATAATCCCGATATAACTGGATCAGTATACTATTCCCTGACACTTTTCCTTTTGGTCTAGGCTTGTACATGCTAATCTCTTATCAAGATTTACGTCAGCTTACAACCCGGATGCCGCAATAGTATTGAATTGTCGGACAGGGTAGAAATCTCGGTTAGCCGTTCCTAACTTCAAATCTATTAGCATATCCTTGCGTTTAGACCTAAACATTGACCTAATTTATATTCCTATAACGCACCAAGTTACCTAGCTCTAAACTTGAAGTTGTTCTGGGGAAGTACCCCCTATGTTAAGGTGACCAGACGTCCCCGATTTTCGGGACAGTCCCCGATTACAGTGTGCTGTCCCCGATGAACAAGTGTCCCCGAAAATGTCCCCAATTCGTCAAACGTTCAGGAATTTCGAAAATATCCCACATTATTAGTAAAATAATTGTAAAAACAAAATTTAGTCAAGTGTGCAGTCGCAAAACGGAACTAACCATTATTTCAGGTGGGCCAGTGTAAAGTGGAATATGCTAGATCGATCTAGCCTAGCACTCTTTTGTAAAGTAAGTAAATTTCATCTAAGAAAAAGCTACATTTTTGGAAATAAAATTGATTTAAAAAGTGCTTCTAAGTATCCCCATTTTACATCTAAGCACCTTAGGCACTTGAAAATTTTCAAAGGGGAGGGGGACACCACCTCCCCTTATACCCCTCCCCCATATCAGTCACGCAATAAATGTCCCTGATTCCAGTCAGGGAAATATGGTCACCAGGGCCTATGTGCATGGGAGTAGCAATAGTCAAGACCTTCATTCGTGAAAGTTTGGATCCACCTACAGACCCGTCCTTGACTGTTCATTCTGTAGTGTCGTAATAAAATATATTACACACTTGGCGTTCGACAGAGAGTCAGAGTAAAGATGGCGTCGAAGTCTCACGGTTACCAGAAGTTATCAATAAAACGAGTTAACCGTATTGTATGCAACTGTAAACCAATGCCTTGAACTGTGTCCTTATTTGAAACAACAAGTACTCTACACATTCCACTATCTCACTCACAGTCGTGGAAAAATTTCAAATCCCACCACCCAAACCTTTGAAACCTGCATGTGTTCTCGACAATGTCCTTATGTGTTGTTGAAAAAATCCGACCCCACCACGTATGTCTGATATTGATGTTATTGTTGGAATGCTTATCGTCATGTTATAGGACAGTCGATATACAACAGACAAGAGACTCGGATCAGAACGGCTTCGGGATCGGGAAGCCTGCTTCAGCAGTAGCGCCTATGGCAAGCCATATGTGCAGTAATTCGATAAACCGAGTTTATCGCCGTTAAACTCTGTTTTTCGATCGATAAACTCAGTTTATCGACGAGGAATTTCAATATTCCTCGTGGAATATTGAAACGATAGCGTTACAAAACCATAAAAGCTATTGAGAGGTTTTCTGTGCGTAACATGCAGGAAGAATGTAACTGTGTATTTTATATGATTACTTTTTCTTATCTTGTTGAGTATAGCATTGCAGCGCGTGAATAACTGGTACTGTACTTATTAACAGCAGCATAACAAGACTGAGCACGTTTTAGCAGCTTCTGAAACGAATATTTCGAGAACTGTTCCACCAATTCAAGCAAATTGTTCAATTCAATGGAACGTTAATGGTGCTTTACAGCGTTCGCAGTCTTGTTGTTTTGTTACGTTTTCCCGCTATACTTTAAGCGCGTACTTGAGAAATACCTGCGAAGCCTAACTGGCTAATTTCACTCGTGTATATTCTAAGAGCCGACAGAAAAAAAACTAAAGAATGCTGTACCGTGTAGCACTGTGCGTCATTTTTTGTTTTTTGTTTGTTTTAGATTCTCTGAAAAGTTGTGAAACGGTTAATGAAAGTTGAGACACTTCAATGCTAATACGAGAATTATGTTTTCCAATAATTATACATAGCATTTAAGCAGAGAAACCAAACGAATATGAAAATCCAGGATATCAAAATGTTGTCTTTTTGCAGTTGTATTATCTGTCATAATGAAATGAGATAACATGATTGGGGCGGTATGGTATGTACGTTTTACTTAATAGATCGCGTGGAATTCTATGAGAAAGCATGATATGTAGGCTATAATTGATTACCATAAATATATCAATGACTGAATCCAATTACAATATATGCTGTAGTTATCGGCGACTCCGTTAGATCAGTTTTAATGGAATGTTTTGTTACAAAGATGACAATAAGTCAATAACCAAGCAAAAGTACTGCACTAAGGTTAAATTATATTATAAAAAGAGGATTGGTCAACTTTGGACATAATAAAAGGCTATGGCGCTACAAACTGAGTATAAGCTTTGAAGTTGTGGTGTAGGCAAAAGATCAAATATTAGCTTAACACGGAGAAAGAATTTCACAGTCGCCGAACTGTTTATTAGGTTACACACACTCACCGCGTGACAAGATAAGATATTATCTGCTGATGGTATTGCACGATTGAACATAAAATATAATGTTTGTTAGTTGATAACAAAAAAAAATTGGAAGTGTAAGGAGGCCTGTTGTTATGGTATTAATGGCAAGAGAGCGTTGTGGTCAAGTGGTTAAGGCAGTGGACATGTGATATAGGGATTGCAGGTTCGAGTCCTGGCCAGATCATCCCGTTGTGTCATTGGGCAAGGCACTTTATCTCCATTGCCACTCTTCACCCAGGTGTATAAATGGGGACCTGTGAGATCAAACTGTCAGCTGCTGCCATGTGGAGGGATTGTTTCTATGTTTGACAGGTTATCGTTGACCGGGGTAATATTGTAAAGCGCTTCGATCCTTTGGGAAAGGCGCTATATAAAAATATGAAATTATTAGATACTCTCCCCGACGGGGTACCCGTACTCCATCTGAAGACGTGATACTATGGTGTTATCTCACTACCCCCGTTGAGGTACCACGTACTTTCCCTAATCTCAGGGTAGTACTCTCCCTGTTGTCATGGTACTCTCCATGATGGTGATACGGTATCTTCCATGATGGTTATACGGTACATGATGTCTGACGTCATTGAACTCTCCCTGACAACATTTTTCTCTTGTAATATCATAGTGCTCTGCATGGAGTCTATAGTGGTACTCTCCTTGATGTCAGAACGAGATCTCCTTATTATTCATGGTCCCATGTGTGTATATTCTTAATCATGGTCCCATGTGTGTATATGTATATATATATATATATATATATATATATATATACATATATATATATATATATATACAGTGGCGTAGAAAGGTACTTTTGAGTGGGGGGGCTGAAGACTGATGGCCGGCCTGGGGGAGGGGTCTTTGGAATTTTTTGCATTTCCAGGTAGCCTCAGATGCAATTTGGTGCAATATAGCACACTTCAACACCCACTCCATTTTGTAAACTTAATTTTGTATTTTCACCAGGCCTTAGATGCA